>NW_027104047.1:115122-168172 GCF_902728285.1 Clytia hemisphaerica
CCAGAGAACTTCATAATTCCCCAAACAACATTACATTACTATGTCAAACTCCCATACATAAATTTTACAATTACGTCAGAGTAGACTACGCTCGCCACCGAAGAGGTTTATTTGGAAAAGGGTAATTTATATTTTATTGTTCGCTTCTTTTTTAAAGATTCGCCGGAATGGAAAAGTATGAATTTCTTTGTACATATTTTACCTACCCCAAATATTTAGGAGGCTGAGTTTTAAACGAATCGTCAAGTTGAAACGAACGATAAATGTATCAAGGTCTGTTTTATTTACCCCCTGGTGACTTAACAAAAGAGACTTAACTCGATGTTACAATCCAATTATTGAAATTTTGTCTCAGCCTTTTTATAATGAGCGAGACATACGTTCTCTGATTACGCAATTTTCATATTGACATTTTCGAGGCATTTTGATGTAACTGCTTGAAACAAAACATCTAACAAGATGACTATAATGTCAAGATGTCAATTAATGTGATAAAAAAAGTGTGAGTTTTAAAAATAATTACCTCTATCATTCTGAATCTGTTGTGTTTAAAACGTTAACAATTTTTTAATAAAAAATCCTGTTTTGTATAAGAAGCAATTATTGTTAAAATTTGGTCCAATTGTTTCAGTGTATCAAATCTTTCAGTTTAGTTAACACTTTGGTATCTTAATTGCATCATAGCGAAAGATTTGTTTTTATTTTAGTTTGTATCTTTGAAAGACCCCATCTAGTCGGGGAGCAGAATTCAATATCTCGAGTTAGAAGCGTTTTTGCTTAACCCTAAAAAAGAATGGGGTTGTTATATACCGTTGGAACGGAAATTTTATGCTGATTATGGAAACCCAGATCTTAAAAAGTCTATCCTGGACGATTTTGAAAACGAGGCTGGAGTTTGCACTCCTCCGTGGTGTTTTTTCGATTTTACCTGTTTTAGAAAAATGCTGACTGTCAGCAAAGTAAAGGTTTTTAGAATTTAATTTTTTTTGAAAATTGCTACCAATAGAATTACCTTTTAGCAAAAAAATCAAAATTTTTGAAAAAAACATTTTTTGCACTCCTTCTTGGAGGTTTTTTTGCAAAAATCAGCGTTTTTACAAAAATATACTGCTAAAACAAGTCTGCTGGCAACTGAAATCCGGTTCAAATGACCCCTTTAATGGTTTTGACGGAAGAACTATATCTTACCATGACAAAAAAACAAAAACTGCTGTCAAAAAACAATTATTTGGCTTTTTGCTCTCCTTCTTTGGTGTTTTTTGACAAAAATCGATTTTAGCCGTTTTTAACCAAAATTCGACTTTTACAAACTATTCCCTTAATTTTGGAAACTGAATGCCTTCGTATCTCTAAAAGTTATCCTCCATTATAAAAAAATGATGTAAAATGATGAAAAAAATCAAAAGTTGATCTCCTCCGTTGATGCTTTTTGACCAAAAAGTGTTTTTGAACGAATTTCTGCCTAATGGTCCAGGGGAATTTCAGGCTTAATTTAGGGAACCCAAAATTTGCGTACACGTGAAATTTTTTGATTGAAATGTGTTCATTAGGTCCTTAGGAGTGAAAAACCATCGAGTGACACTTTTCACACCTTGGGCATTTTCCATAATGGTGGAAATTTCAAAATGGTGGTGATTTTTTTTGAAATTTTGATGTCTGAACATGGACATATTAATACCGTTGGAAAGGGGTTTTCATGCTGAACAACTTTTTTGCTTACAAAAAAGGCATAAAATGTACTCAATGTGAGTAAAAGGGGACAGAAGGTGTTAAAATGATGTCATCATCACCACCAAAAATTTGACATTTGCTTCAAATTATTGAAAAGGATTTTTCATTACTCACGAAAAAGTCTGAAAATCTAATAAGTAATGTGCAATGTACGAGTAAAAAGTGATAGAAGGTATCAAAATAACGTCATCGCTGTCCAAAGCATTGACATTTGCTCCATTATATTGATGAATGTCTATATACCATTGAAAAGTATTTTCATGCTGATGTTGGTGCACCATAAAAAAAGTACTGATTCGACTGTAGCACGAAAAAGTTTGTGTTTAATCTTGCCATGAAGGTTTGATTCAGTAAATTACTTAATCATTTTGAGATTCTCACATTAACATGCCAGTGGAGGCTTTGTGACTGCCAAGGCAGTTGAATTCTTCTACATTTTACATTACAAGAGCACGAAAAAGGTTGTGTTTAATCTTGCCATGAAGGTTTGATTCAGTAAATTACTTAATCATTTTGAGATTCTCACATTAACATGCCAGTGGAGGCTTTGTGACTGCCAAGGCAGTTGAATTCTTCTACATTTTACATTACAAGAGTATATCCATGTATTCGATCTTTTTTGAGCTAACATGTAGAACTATGACAGGAGAAACTTTGATAGCGTGGAAGAGTTTTTCTGCATCTTCGGAATTGCCCAGATTGTATCTGTAAAGTAGTACCTGCTTCTTGATCTTTGGGGAATAACACAGTGGCATATCCACGGGGAGATGGGCAATTCTCCCCAAAAAAAAAAAATTGACCAAAAAAGGTCAAAGTTTTCCCAATAGAATGTGAAGGGGTCTGTAGTTTTTGTAACCTTTTTCTGGCTACATCTGACCTTTTTAAGGCATCCTTTAAGCTGCTTGACATTTCTTAGAAATCTTTTTTTACGTTTTTTAAGTTTTTATGACCTTATTCTCACTAACGTTGAGATTTCCAATGCCATTTTTTAAGCTATTTGAACATGTTTAAAGCAAAAATTTACGCCTGCGGCGCATAAATTTCCTCTAAAAAAGGTGAAAATTTTTCCAATCTCGCCCCCCGAAACGAAAACTCGTGGCTACGCCTCTATTACACCGTATGTTTGTGGCGGTTGAGTGAAAAACCATCTCGATGATAAAAAAGAGATTTGCCATTCCCGTTTTAGCACTTAGCCCTTTCAATCTCCCCACCTGCTAAGAAATTCTCAACGGTTTATTGATGCTACAGGGGTGTAAAAATAAAAATGACGATTATTTAGTTTTGCTTGATGACACCGATGGTTTCTTTGTAGCTGCCTGCTACGTAAGCGAACTAGATGAAGCGAATCTGTAATGAACTAGATTACCCTTGTGGGTCAAGCGAACAAAGAAAAGGTGGTCTAGAGAGTTAAAACCATTGGAATCTCTTCCACTCATTGCTATTGCTTTATACTCTACATTACATCCTACATAACACATTACTCAGTAAAATTGCAGACTTTTTAGTATTAAGCGAAAAGAATGTTCAGCTCGAAAAATCCTTTTCCGGGGTGTCTACAGAATTGTTCTCATTAGTTGCAAGGTTTTAAGTTTTGTAGGGTCAAATTTTAGGCATTTTTCACGGTTTTCGGTTCATTTATTGAGTATCTTTAAGGTTTCTCGGGGCTCCATTTGATTTTGCCTGGTAGTACAATACTCTTGAACGAGGTCTGTATAAAAGATTATTTCGTAGTATTCTCGAGATTACGAGAGAAACGAGAGAAGCAAGCACGCAATTTTTTTGGAAATATTGCTTGTATAGAAAGAGACTTCGGGAAAACAAATCGAACCACAAGACAAAATGCTCTTTTTCAGGTTTTCAAGGAATTCCTTTAGATCATGTACACTTTTCAAGGTTGTTGGTCTATTTTAAAGTTTTTCATAAGCTTTTCAAGGTTTTCAAGGTCCTGTAGTCACTCTCTTTTCAATAATTTGAAGCAAATGTCAAATTTTTGGTGGTGATGATGACATCATTTTTAACACCTTTTGTACTTTTACTCACATTGAGTACATTTTATGACTTTTTTGTAAGCAAAAAAGTTGTTCAGCATGAAAAACCCTTTCCAACGGTATATAATATGTCCCTGTTCAGAGACATCAAAATTTCAAAAAAATACAAAATCCGCCATTTTGAAATTTCCACCATTATGGAAAATGCCCAAGGTGTGAAAAGTGTCACTCGATGGTTTTTCACTCCTAAGGACCTAACGAACACACACGGCGATCTTTGATTGGATTAATCGGATTCAAATTTCCTTGTTTTAGCCAAATTTTAGGATATAACTGAGGAGAAATGCTTTCTTTTTCTTTTATCCTTTAGAGGACCAATATAAGTACATTCTGTGAAAATTTCAAGTCTCTAGCACTTTCCTATCCGGAATTATCTTGATTCCGATTTAGAGGGATCTCAACCGGGATGAGGACTGGATAGAGGGATCTCTCGAAAACGAAAGTGCCCAATAACTGGTGAACAGTTTGATGTATCAAAATACTTTTTTTCCTACTTTTAAATTGCTATAAGGAGACTTTATATACCAAATTTCATCTCCTTATAAGCACTACTTCAGGAGATACAAGGCCAAAATAATCCCGATTTTACAAAAGTTCCAATGAAAAATCACTGTGACATTTCAATCAAAAAATTTCATGTGTACGTAAATTTTGGGTTCCCTAAATTAAGCCTGAAATTTCTCTGGACCATTAGGCAGAAATTCGTTCAAAAACATAACTTTTTGGTCAAAAAGCATCAACAGAGGAAATTAATTTTTGATTTTTTTCATCATTTTACATAATGGAGAATAACTTTTAGAGATACGAAGGCATTCAGTTTCCAAACTAAAGGGAATAGTTTGTAAAAGTCAAATTTGGGTTAAAAACGGCTAAAATTGATTTTTGTCAAAAAACACCAAAGAAGGAGAGCAAAAAGCCAAATAATTGTTTTTTGACAGCAGTTTTCGGTTTTTTGTCGTGGTAAGATATTTCTTCCGTCAAAACCATTAAAGGGGTCATTTAAACCGGATTTCAGTTGCCAGCAGACTTGTTTTAGCAGTATATTTTTGTAAAAACGCTGATTTTTGCAAAAAAATCTCCAAGAAGGAGTGCAAAAAATGTTTTTTCAAAAATTTTGATTTTTTTGCTAAAAGGCAATTCTATTGGTAGCAATTTTCAAAAAAAATTAAATTCTAAAAACCTTTACTTTGCTGACAGTCAGCATTTTTCTAAAACAGGTAAAATCGAAAAACACCACGGAGGAGTGCAAACTCCAGCCTCGTTTTCAAAATCGTCCAGGATAGACTTTTTAAGACCTGGGTTTCCATAATCAGCATAAAATTTCCGTTCCAACGGTATATAACAACCCCATTCTTTTTTAGGGTTAAGCAAAAATGCCATTTTTGGATTCTGCTCCCCGACTAATCGGATTTAGGCAGGGTAATCAATTAGTTTAAAAGTTTATATCTCTGTGTATCTTTTTAAAAGGAGAATCCGATAGGACAGATAATAAAAAAATGAATTTTTTACCGAACCATTCCTTTAAGACTTTGGGACACTCTGCTAGGAGCTTCTATTGTAAGTCTTTTTGACGGCATAAACTCCCCCCTTACGACATGAAGCGGTTAAAAAAATAAATTGTCGATAGTGGAAGTATCAAAATAAAATTGTTGTCAAAGTGGTTTAACAGTAAGTAAAAATACAGTCCAGATATCAATGTTCCCATGTTTCGAACAACCGTCCCAAGTTAGAGCAGTAGACGGTTGTTAACATAATTTGGACCCCCCCTTTCTTAAGGGGGGGGGGGGTGACACCTTCCAAAAAAGTGAAGAAGGGGGGGGGGATCAGAAATTTTCATTAAAAAGGGGGGGATAGCAAGGAAAAAGCAAAACCTTTTCCTTCCTAGAGTTATGTAACTTTAAACCTGTTTTTGTTACTGCCGCAGGTGCAAGATTCAACCTCCCTATTTCATATCATGTATGTGACTCTTAGCACAAGTTTCGACCTCCAGATTTCATGTGACCCTCGAGACGAGGAGCAGCCAAACCCTAACCCCAACTGATAATAACTGAAACCCCATCTATGTCCGTAGATTGAACAATTCGACTTACATCCTGTAGGATGATATCTTTTGCCAACCACTGGTAAGGCCAATGAAATTTACATGAGTTTACCGTCGGCCGCCCGCATCTCTAAAAAGCACCCGCATGAAAATTTCATTATCTTCAAAATTCCTAAAATTTTCATTATTTCTATATTTCTTTACAACTACAACCTCCATCGTTGTTAAAATCGTCTCTACGCAGGATTCCCTCTACGCATGACCTTTTTCCCAGAGTAAACACGTGTAAACAAAGAAGATTTGTTACAGAAAATGTGACCGCCCTCAATCCTACAACTACAGCGGGCGTCACGCCCAATCACGCCTAACCGCCCTGGCGGCCATTTTAGTTTTTTGCCAAATCTAGCGCCACTGTAGCAATCGATCTTTATTTTTCGTTCGCAAAACATGCGTCAGTCAGGACCTCTTTGGTCTTTTTTAACATTAGTTCGGATAGAATAAAAACATACCTGATCAACACAACCAAACCTTCTGTCTTGCGTTTACTCTTTCCTTCCCAACAATTTTCGTTTTTGCTTATGTAGGTTTTAAAATCCACAAGTAATGAACCTCTTATAGCTTTATCTGAATAAATCTTGTTGAAAACCTTTTGTCAGGTTTCATTCCGTACCTTTTTTATCCACGTTGTGAACCGGTTTCCCCGATTTCCCGATAATTAAAAATTGGAACTTTCCCGTGGGCGCGATTGGGCGTACTGCCATCGCGAAATATTTTTCGTGAAAATTTACCGTATTCTAACGCTAATATAATCTAGATAGGAAACAAATATTAAATTTGATCTTTTTTTTCTCGTATTTCTAAATTTCAAGATAAAAAGAACTATCTACGAATTATTATTATTAACGGGCGTTGAATCAACATTGACATATTTAATGATGTCATAATCAATGCCGTGCATATTTTGTCAGCACCGTGCATATTTTGTCAACATCCTTTTCATTGGATAAATACCACTAAAATATACAAGATAAGTAAACACAAATTTATCGCCGCGAGCACGGCTTAGCTAAGTGCACCTCTCTTATTCATTATCTAAGAATTGAAGCGGGCAAAGATTACCGCGCGGCTGATAGCGGACGAAGGTTTTTTCGAAGATATTTTCAGTTATAATCAGTCGAGTACTGAGCGATCTTTTCAAGTCATCTCTATACAAAAAAGAAAAGCACAAAGACCTATCGAATGAGAACATCATAATGTTCCACCGCAGAGTAACTTGTGTTTTTAATCTATCAAAGCAATTAAAACACTAGAAATCTTCAAATCCCACGATATCCAAAAACTCGAGAACACGCAAGCAAATTGATTTTGCAACGATATAAATTGAAACTTGAAAATGTTATTAACACTTAGTTAATTGGCATAGCCATAAGTAGTGAGATTAGATATAAATTGATCATTTTTCCGATTTCATTTTTAGGGCCTGTCTTCTTTGGAATCAAGATGGAGCAAGAAACGAAGACTTTTTATAAGAACAAAAAAACTCATCAAGCATTTGCTTTGCGTTTGTTTTTTTTTTACCAAAGCTGTGAAGATCACATGTCAGAAGGATAAGCGAGCAATAGAAGAACATAATAATCTGCACAACACTCTCGGTCCCGGTGGGGACCTACAGCGGGAAATTTCTATTGCAAAATATCTTAACGGGGAAGAAAATTTGGGGTTTTAAATGGTCGGGGAAAAATTGCGACGGCGTGTACTTTTGTTAACTCTTCGAAATTTTCATCATTTCCCCCCAAATTTTTCAAGTTTATCCCCTTTGGAAAGTTCTATCGGCTATCTGAGCCCCTCAGAATGACTTAATTACTCAATATGGAGTTTTTCTCTCCCCAATTCATAAACGGATGATATACATTGTCCCGGGACATTTACTAACACGCATAGACGTACATTTTCTATATTTCATATACTAGTCATAGCTTTCACTAAATGCCCCCACAGAAAGGTCATGTCATGCACTTATAAAGCTTTTAATGCTTTCAAAATTAAAGCATAAAAAATTATCAGGAATAATTGATTAATTTAATTATTTATTGATTGATTGAAAAAAATGATATTCCATTAACAAAATACTTGAAGAATTCATGCCTTCATGCAGCTTGACAATTTAATAGAATTCAAGGAAAAGCTGGAAAAGCTTCCCAAAAACATATTTCGAAAATCATGGTATCATTATGTTACTGACTTTCACATCTCCTTGTTTGTTTGTTTTTTCTTACAACAATATATGTAATGATCATTCACTAAATAGACCTTTTCCGATAATGCTGCAGACATCTTAGATTGTAGGCAAAATATATAGCGGTGAATAAATCAACAAGGAAACCAATCAGAAATAGCTTGTTTATTTTTCATTGGCTGTTATATATTTCAACAATTCTCTATTGCTACTTTGCCTAATAAACAATAGTAAGATGATAAGATGATACTGCGTACAAAATTTATCAAAAATTTCTGCGCCATCTGAAATAGACCAATCCTAGTTAAGGCCCGGGCTCCACTTGCGTACGCTGTGATTGCAGTCAAAAGAAAAATAAAGAAACGTCATTTGTCATTGTGGTCCATTCAGACGCACAGTCAAAAAGTTGAAATGTGCCTAGTTCTTTTTAAAAGTGCATAATACTTTTTCATGATGCAATCTTTTGTCCAAGCTGAAAGGATTGAAGCCATTAAGATATTATTGCAGCGCAGACAATGAAGAGACGGGCCTTCAGGAAACTAGACTTTTTGAGTTTTTAGCTATATACTCTCACTTTATGGTGTTCCTGTATGACTGTCTGTGTGCCTAGTCTAACCACCGTTAAATGCCTTAACTCGGTAAGCTAGAATTGGAGCTATTTCACCAAACCCCTAGAGCGTAAGTTATTTAGGCTATCACAACTGCATGAAAAAGTGGAACGTGCGCATGCAAAGTTAAACGAATGTAAGCAAACTTTTTTTCAGGTTTTTAAAATAGATTTACCACACTGAACAAACAGTGAAAACACTCTAAGTGAGGTAAATCTATTTTGAAGACCAAAAAAAAAAACATTGATTGACATTCAACACATTCAACCACTTTTGGATTCAACTTTTTTGTACTTTGCCGGTGTCTTGTTTTACCAAGTTAAGAAGGACTTTCTCGAGTTACGAGCATATGATGGTCTTTAAAGCTTAAGAAGCCCTATAAACAATAAAGCTAGTTATTAATATAATAACAGACAAAGATAAATTACAGTTTGAACAAAAATATCAAATGTACATTTGAAAACTTGAGCAAACTTCTTTAAAGATTCCGGATAAAGAATTGAAATCATTGCTGAAATGAACTTCTGACTAAATTACAGTATTTAGTATTCAGTTTCAAAGACAAGAAACAAAATTTGACATACAAAACACTTTTTCCAATCACTGAATCAGCTCACCATCATAACCAGTCTGCCATTTTGTTTGTTTTGATTTGCACAAGTAATATTGTAATTCGTGTTATGGTGTAATCACTATGCTTTTTCTATAATTTGCATTTATAACACTCGCTTCAGCTTTTCAATGCTAAATCAAAACTAATAAAATGTAATACGCAATAATGGTAATAGCATATAACGTAATATGAAAATATGTATAACATTTACCGCTGTATAAATTACCGCCATATTTTTGCGGAACACTTAATTGGCCGGAAAGCCGATTACGACGCAAAAACAAAAACAATTCGCAAAGAATCGAGATTCCAGTCCAATATATTGCGTGAAGCTATGAGTGCCTCCTCAGTCGCTACGCTCCTTGCGGGGGCAACAATAGAACACCCCTTTCTCAGTGACCCAGTGAAGTTTTGAAACCCACCGGGTCTTAATATAGGATCTCCAAAGCTCACTAAGTGATAACCTTTAACTTCCTCTGGTAGGGAAAAATTGACTTTCAACTAATATTCAAGAATTCTTAAAAAAACTGAGATTGACCGGGGTAAGACGGTAAGACCATAAATAAGATCTTTGATTTGGGTTCTATGCAATTTCTTTCACCGGGTAATTCATCATTGAGTGGAGCTGACCGGGTCACTGATATAGGGGTGTAATAAAAGAATTTGTATATATAATCTCCGTGGATACAATCGGGTGCATAGTTCTTTGCGCTTCGATGGTGAACAAACGATTTTTCTGTCGTGTTTTAGTCAAGTTGACAATTAAGAGTCATGTCTACCTGAGAACGATCTCGATTATCGGTTCACCCAGTGGTCCCTATAAAAGGCAACGAATGAATTAAAAAAAATTGTCATGAAACTAATTTTGCGGTATAGTTCAGGGCTTCATTAGATTATTGAGCTTATCTTTAGATAGAAGTCAACGACCTTAAATAGGGGTGTATGACAAAATTATTTTACTAGAAGAAAAGATACATATTAAAATGGTATAAAGGATGACGATAAAACCAGGTGAAACATTCGAGAACGAGATACCTTTTCCTAATTAATGTTGTATGTGCAATATGACGATGCGCTGACTTCTCGATCCGGGATACTTGATAGCTGTACCATTATTCGGCAAGTCCATTTGGAATATTTAGAAAGAAAAGCAATATATTCAAATTATTTTAATCTTCAACTGGCAAAACCACATCTTAATACCGATCAAATATGAAACAGTTGACACACAACAGCGTTTCAAAACCTTTCTAACATTTTTAAATGTCCATCATGTGGCGTTAGAAGATCTTTACAGTCCCCAAACCGGTGAAATTCTGTACTCAAATACCTTACGTATCTGCCGCTTTAGGTGGATTAAGCTTCGCGTGGAGTAATTGAAAATGGCATCGACCTCTAACTTCGCGTGGAGTAATTGAAAATGGCATCGACCTCTAACGTTAGAGGTCGATGAAAATGGTAAATTAGTAATTTTCATGAGTTTTGGCCCTTTTCGCAAAACTTAGTTCTTGCTATAAATTGAAAATCCGTTAAAACTAAAGAAATTTGGTGAAATCTAGTGAAAAAGAGGCAGATTTTTTAAAATTCTCAATTCTCTAAAAAAAAGTACATGCGAAAATTAATCGACTTAGGGTAATAATAGCGGTATTCTAAGTCGCGTCAAAGACAAAAGTGACGAGAAAGTAAAAAATCCCACTCGCACAAGACAGAGATGTAATGTGTATACCGACAAGGACATGATGTGTATTTCCTTCGTTGTGAGACAGGGAGATAGGAAAGCAAAACATCACTCGCACACTCGCATGAGACAGGGATGTAATATGGTATATTTCCTTTGTTGTGACACAGGGAGGTGCGAGAGGCGGGAGAGCTAAAATACCACTCGCGTGATACAGGGATAATACGTACCTGATAAAATAATATTTCTTCCCACTATTTTACCGAGCTTTTTACGTTGCCTTAATATACATTAATGCTTGTGAGAAAGCATAAAAAAGCAAGCTTTTATCCCCTATTGATCGTGATATAAAGAGGGCCTTAGATAATATCCTTGAACTCATTCGCATGTCAATGACCTTCTTAACTCTCACAGGAATCTGCAAAGACGTTATCCTAATAGACGTAATAAAAAACTTACCATTGTTGAAAGAATAACTTTTCGTAATCACTTGGGAATATAATTACTACTTGCATCGTGTTTACGTCATATTTCTCATCTCTTCACTTTTTCTACCGTGTAGGAGTGCCAAACATGAGATTTCTATAAGGAAATTTGAAAAACTTCACCGCAGAAATATTTTCAATATTTTGCTCAATTTTTCGACTGCAGGTTGTGGGGTAGCAGAAATATATATCAATGTGTTCCTTATAAGAGCCGCTAAACGAATATCGTATTTTTGTTTTCACCACGACGTGTTATTGAACGTTTTAAGTACTTTTTGTTTTAAGCCTTTGATCTTTCTTTTTTTTCTTTTGTTTAGCGTGGCGCTAAATGATGTGATTACTCATTTTTTTGTCGTTTAAAATATGACAGTGTGCTCGACTGATAATCCAAGGTAGAACAAACTAAAACATAGAAAGGGAGTATTTTTTAGTGCTCTATATGATGATCGGTATTTTTTTTGAATTCCATGTTTAGATTTTTCTACCCAGCCCCGTTGCTATGTACGCGCGCCCTGTTGCTAAGACCGTTGCTTGAAATCGAAAGCGAAACCAAGATTATTTAGCGCACACTGCCGTTTGCGTAATATTGATAAAGTGAAATGAGGTCCTGACTGTGCGTATAAGGGTTGAAGCGAAGCAAAATTTTTTATTTTGAGAGAGAATGGTTAGCAGAAATGGTGGATAAGGTGCTGTTGGGAAAATAATGAATAATGAATAATGAAATCATGCCGCATCTATTTTTGGGTAAGTTCACGACGGTAAACTCATATGTAAATTTCATCGGCCTAAGGCTAAGAACATGTTCAAAAATCTGAGGCAAAATTTGGCTGTTTTTTGGACATTTGGATTCTTGTTACATTTTTATCAATAAAATCTATTGAAGTTTGGTTAGATGTTTGGTTTTTTGTCAGTCCCTTCAAAAAATAAATCCTCTTTATAAATATATACTTTATTCAAGACAAAGTTGACTACATTTGAAACAAGAGTTAAATTACTCCAAAACAAAAAAAGGATAAAAATGTAACAAAGCGAAATTTTGAAAAATGATAAAAGCTTTAATAACTTGAGTTATAGTTGTCGTATTGCTCTGAAATTTTCAACATGGGTAGAAGGGGGTATTCTAAGCTTATTTCCAAGAAATTAGCTTCCAATACAATGAAATGATAAACTTGTAACACTTTTTCTAGCAAGAAATGGGCAATTTTATCAATCCATTTTTTGAAAGATTTATTGTTTATGACAAAAAAACTCAAACTAAGCCCTTCATAGCATTCCAACTATCGATTTCAAAAAGTTTCAATTTTCTTTATCAACAGGAATAAGATAAAAATGTAACAAAAAACATATCACCGTGAAGATGTTGAATTTTAGGCTAAATTAGATAGGTTTATCATCAAGTGAATTTATACAATGTATAATAATTGTTTATTATTGAATTGTATTTCGTGAACTGTTACTTCAAACTTCCAACTGAACTTAAAACTAGGATTAAGACATAAAAAACAGTTAAATCCCAAAAATTTGATAAAACCGTAACATAATATGAAAAGATTTGGAAAAACGATTTAGTACATAAATAGCACTTTTTAAGGCATCTGATTTAGAAATAACCTATTCAGGACCCTTCACTTACCAAATCAACATATATTTTATAAAGAGAAGATTACTTTCAAGTACAAAATCTGATCAAAATGTAACGCACGTAGCAAACAAATTTGGACTACTCAAAAGTCTTCATACTCTGAAATTTTGTAATATCTCAATCATAAGCTTGCCAGGTTTTAACTAAAGAAAATGACACTTGAAAAAGTTTTAGGAAGGTTTTACTGCTCAAATAGTGTAATCAATAGTTATCATAACCTTTTTAAATAAAAAATTCCCTAAATATTATCTAAAATTTCAAAAAACTGATAAAACCGTAACGTGCGTAACATTATGAAAAGATTTGGAACTGTAAAAATATTGTTACATAAATATCACTATTTTGTCTTTTTAAAGGCATCTGATTTAGAAATAACCTATTCAGGACAATACTATTAAGCTCAAAATCATCAATTACTAATTCACATTTACCAGAACCATTAACTACACCATCACTTTCACCAGAACCATCAACTCCACCATCACATTCGCCAGAACCATCAACTTTTCTATTGCATTGACCAGAACCATCAATTCCACCATTACATTCACCAGATCTATCAACACCAGTATTATATTCACCAGAACCATTTACTCCATCATTCATTCACCAGAACCATCAATTCCACTATCACATTCACCAGAGCCATCAACTCCACCATCACATTCACCAGAACCATCAATTCCACCATTTTATTCACCATAACCATTAACTCCACCATCACATTCACCAGAACCATCAACTCCACCATCACATTCACCAGAACCATCAACTTCACCATTGCATTAACCAGAACCATCAATTCCACCATTACATTCACCAGATCTATCAACACAGATCAACACCAGCATTATATTCACCAGAACCTTTTACTCCATCATTCATTCACCAGAACCATCAAGTCCACCATCACATTCACCAGAATCATCAACTTTTCCATTGCATTAACCAGAACCATCAATTCCACCATTACATTCACCAGATCTATCAACACCAGTATTATATTCACCAGAACCATTTACTCCATCATTACATTCACCAGAACCATCAATTCCACTATCACATTCACCAGAGCCATCAACTTCACCATTGCATTAACCATAACCATCAGCAGCAGCATTATATTCACCAAAACCATTAACTCCACCATCACATTCACCATAACCATCAACTCCACCATCACATTCACCAGAACCATCAACTCCACCATCACATTCACCAGAACCATCAACTTCACCATTGCATTAACCAGAACCATCAATTCCACCATTACATTCACCAGATCTATCAACACAGATCAACACCAGCATTATATTCACCAGAACCATTTACTCCATCATTCATTCACCAGAACCATCAACTCCACCATCACATTCACCAGAACCATTAACTCCACCATCACATTCACCAGAACCATCAACTTCACCATTGCATTAACCAGAACCATCAATTCCAACATTACATTCCTAAGATCTATCAACACCAGCATTTTTTTCACTATAACCATTAACTACTGATGCACATTCACCAGAATCACCAACTCCTGATGCAGAACCTCCAGAACCATCAGTCAATCTTTGATTCATATTCACCAGAACATTAATTTCACTATTTCATTCACCAAAACAACCAACTTTACCATCACATTCACCAGAACCATCAACTCCACCATAACATTCTGAATCTACAATTCCTACTGCACATATTCACCAGATCTTCCAGGTCCTGCTGCAGAACCTCAAGAGTATGTATTGTCAGTATATGTTGCAAAAACACCTGAATCAAGAAATTCAAATTTGGAGACTTGAGCCACCGTTTTCATCTGGTTACCACTCGTTACCACCTTGTTACCACTCCTTACCACTCGTTACCTCTTTTAGTAACAACGAGGTTTTACTACCCAGTGTAATCAAATAATTATCATAATCTTTAAAATCAAAAAGTTGCCTAAAAATACTGTAGATATGCAGAGGAATGTAAAGATATGGAAAAACAGCTTCTTGAAAACAATGGAAAAACGGCTCGTCATATACCAGGTCTTTTGCCCTTAAGGGAGTTTATGTCGAGTTAATAGGTTTCTTTTGTTGTCGCTATAAAAAATCTGCATAATTAGCGTGTTGTGACAAAATTCTTTTGTTTCAAGCCTGATTATGCGCAAACTTTTAGGGCTTATATTTTGGGTACACCTCTCCTATACGAAAAGGTACCTATATCTTCTTGCTCAGAATTTCCTAACGATTCTACTGATATAACTGCATCATGACCGCACCATAAGTTTATCTTGATTTTACTCGACTTCTGACTAGTTTTACAAGAACCAATTTAATATCATTGCGTTGAGAATTTCTTTTGCTATATATACATTGGTAAAAATATTGCTCCTTATTCTTAAAAATTGAACTAGTAATTGGCAAAAAAGGAAAAATCTAATTTCCATTTTTATCATCAAATCATGTAGAAACCGTCCGATTTGTATGGCGAGTCTTCTTTTCTGGACTTTTAATGACCTAATCAACGTTTTTACAATAGGATTTTCAATAGAAGTGATCGTTGAACTTTGAGTAATCAGAAAAGCTGTTTTTCCGTCTCTTTACATTCCTCTGAGATATGGCAGAATTAGAAAAATCTTCAGACCGAAGCTTGAAAAACTGACAAGTTGTTACAATTTTATCATTTTTTGTGTCATTGAACTAAATTCAAATTCACTATAATTCTTTTAATTCAAAACATACATCATAATAACTTACAAACATTGGCAAATCACTGTTACAATGAAAAGGTTGAAGGAAATAGTCATTATTTATGCAATGTTACATTTTTATCAATATCTTGAATTCTACCTATGTTACGCACTGGCCTGAAGACATTGGGACTACCTAAATAGGTAATTCTAACCAATTAAGTGAGTTATTAGCGATTAACTAACTTATTACTACACAAATGAGATAAAATAGTAACAATGTTATTTTTTTATCATTTCTCTGTACTGAATGCAAATTTTGATATTTTGACAAAGCCGTATCATTTTAAATATTGCAGTGGGTCTTTTCTGAAAATTTCAGATCCCAATGTTGAGAAATGTCAATTTTATAGCAAAAAATCGATTTTAGTGAATTTTGAGATGTCCAATGCATTGCCTCAGATTTTTGAACATGTTCCTAAGAGTCTATCTCTCAATACAAAGACCTAATTTTGGGCTGCACGTATCTGGAATAGTTCCAGAGTTTTCGACCAGGTTAGAATTCATTCTAATTACAGAGCAGAACTTGTGACATCGCAAACAAAATTATATTGCATCTTTGTGCAATATTGAGAAAGAAAATTGAAGATCGGAATAATAGTACAGCATATATATAGCTACGTCGTTGAATGTAAAAAATGGGTAAAACTTCTATATTACAAACCTTACTGTAGACTAATAATTATTTTACCAAAGCATGAAAAATCTTCGATACCAGACAGTTTGGCTTGGTTTGTGAAACAAAAATAAGAAAGGAAAAAGAAACAAAATTGAAAATGACCTGCAGGACCAGCAGCTGAGCGATCTCGAAAAAAAGGAATGCGGATGGAAGAGCGCATGTCATTGTCGCAGCTCTATGTAGTGGGACACGAAAAACTTCTATCTGGGGCCGTGGTTGCGAAAATTCGTGTCAATGTTACATGGAGAAAATAGAATCAAAACAAACAAAATGGCTACCCTTGCAGCAGGGCCTGTACGTCAAGCAGTTATCAAGAAACTCACAGAGGCATTAAAGGTTTGTTTGTTGCAATATGTTTTCATGTTCCTCGTTTTTCTGAATTTAAAGCCATACATATGAAGCTGTGTGCTAATGTTGCAAAACCAATGCAAAGTTGTTTTTTTTAATCAGAAATGTAGGTCATTTGTCGGACGTCACTCAAAACACTTTATACTTTACTTTTATACTTTAGCCCAACAAGTAATGAAAAACAATCTTAGTTTTACCAGCTTCATTTTGTGTTTAAATGAAATGAATTTTAATTCTTTATCTCTGGTTCATGGTACATTGGGCTTTAAAGGTGGCTAATCTAATTTAAAGGGTCGAAATTCAAAAAATTTCTGTTCCGTCGTGCTCGTCGTGGGCCCCTCCTTTTTAGTGCTTTAGTCAGCTTTAGTTTAGACACTATGTAGCTGAAACTTTTTTTTGCCTCAGGGTGTCCTAAAAATCCTAGATACGCCCCTGATCTTGCATCATTTTTTATTGTTTTTTTAATTATATACAGCCAGCTCATCTGGATGTAATCAATGAAAGTTTCATGCACAATGTTCCAGCAGGTTAGCATGTGTATTTTAATTATCGATTGTTTATGAAACATGTGTAAACGTTGTAAACACGTTGACTTTACCTTGACACTTGACATGTTATTTTCAAGTACTTTTTCATCACTGTTATTTGGTGGCAAAAACTCACTTTGAAATCAATTCTTAAACTCGGTTTTGCGGAGAAAGTAGAGAAATGACGGTACAAAAATGAAGGAAGGAATCTGCTAAGATAAGGATTAACACCATTCACTTTAAAATCCTCCAAAACGTTTCAATTAAAGGTTGTTTTTTCATAAACAAGTTAGAATTTTTAGGCTGAAAATGAAAACATCTATTTAGGGACATTTAGAGGAAAAATTACCTGCTTGATTTATGGGAGACTGTTCATCTAACGTTTCCAGACCATCTAAGAAGAACGACAAATAACTATTAAAAAGTGACAAAAAAAAACGACAAACCCTAACCCTAACTATCAAAGAACGAATTATAAAGTGACTGTGTCACTCCTACAGATTCATTCTTCTTTGTTTGTCACGGGAATTAACTACATGTGGTTTAAAAGAACGCAAAATTATGCATGCGTATAAGATCTATTTGGGTGAGCTAGAAACATTAGATGAACTAACTCATAGTGTTTAGTCACATAACCAGTATTTCTTATTCATCATCTTTAGGCTCGGAGACTCATTTCAAAGTGATTGTAGTTTCAGATGCTTTCAGCAAGAAGCCATTGATTCAGGTAATGTAATAATAAGTTACCTTTAAGGGAAGAAATTTTTGAGTAACAAATTTTTGCAAAATTTAATTTGGTTGTTTTTTACAAACCCGTGAAATTAAATTCCACGAAACACCAAAAATAACTATTTACTTCTTACTCCTTTTGAAAACTGAAAGACCCAAAAAGTGACAAAACAAATCCTGACAGATAGACAGGTCGTTGTAAATTGTTATAAAAGTTGGTCCCACTCCTGTTATTTCAGAGGCATCGTTTAGTAAATGAGACACTAAAAGAAGAACTGGCATCTGGGGTACATGCACTTTCTATCCAGGTCTGTATTTTTACACCTATAGTTCTTTAGGTTTATTGTACAGCAAAAATTACTTACCAAAGCAGTGAAAACGGGATAAATTTTTTTGTTTCATGAATGTAATGACAGAAGCTTTGGGGTTAGTAACTCATGCTGGAGTAATCAGTTATTCAAATTATTTGGAATTTTACAATCGCGAAAATAAAAGTTCGCGAAATCAAAGAACATATTATTACGAGTTCAACTGTAATTCAATTATAAACTCTAGTAACCTCCTAAAAGTACTTTCTTTGAAGTTTTTCGAAAGTTTTTGAGTGACTTTGTATGCCTTTGTTATAGATTAAAAAACACATCTCTTTTCTATTTACAATTTATATAGTCGCGAAATTAAATAAAGAAGGTCATTTTCGCGAAATTTAATCCACGCGAAATATTTATTAAATTCTCGTCTCGCATAAATTAGTACACGCGAAAATTTATCCACATACTCTTAGGTTCCAAATAAACGGGGGGGTTCGAATAAACGGGGGGGTTGGAAAATTTTCTAGATTTTAATAAACGGGGGGGACCTAATTGCCGGGGGGTTGGAAATTGTACTTCTGAAACCCAAAAATAAGGTAAAAATAGGCTAAAATCAGGCTATTTAGAGCAAAATAAGGGGCCTTCTCTTTGACAGCTGAAAATATTCTTAGAGATTAATAAACGGGGGGGGGGTGTAGTCGGACAGAAAATGAATTGACACAAGTGTTCGTAACTTTTGTGATAGAGTTCAAACTGAATGAATAAAAAAATGACAAGATTTAATCTAGGTAACAAAGTGAGAAAAATGAAGAATAATGAAAATATTGACAAAGTATTTTAGAGGAAAATAAAAGAAATCTAAGTTAATAAATTAAATAAATTCTTACCAACTTGCCAGAAATAAATGTGGTGTAAATTCTGTCCAATAAATTAAAATTGAAAATTGATGTTGAAAGTTTGAAGACGTGAATTTGAATGTTTACTTTGAAAGTTTGATTATTTGACTTGAGTTCACATTTTTCCTCGTATGATGCCTCAACAGACACTTAATTGATTATGAAAAATTGAACTGATACGAAAAAATCTGAGTGTAATTTGAAATGCTAGAAAAATCGCTAAGGTATAAATGATATAAATGATACAAAGAAATGAATAAATATTTTTAATTGTTTTGTGCGTTTAAATAAAATGACGTATGCAATTAAAATGGGATGACTTTTTGCAGTCATTAGGGACGCGTGCGCCTAACACTGCCCCAACTGAGATGCAAAAAGTCACCCTAAGTGAAAGGTGTGTGTGTTTTCTATTTTTTTTTATACACTAATGAATCAGCATTGATCTGCCATATCGTTCAATTGTTCAACAATTGACTTCTCATTAACGTAATGAATAACAATTAGCTCCCGAACATGTCGGACGGTAGTCCTGTTACAGTTCTCAGAGTGATTTCGATAACATACTTTAACTTGACGAATTTTGTTATCCTTGCTCATAACAGTATCTTCAACCATACCATACTGGTATGTTAATTTCAATGGACTATTTTTCAAGAACAAAACAACATCTCCAATACGAATATCAGTATCAGATTTAAACCACTTTGGTTGATTGATGAGCTTAGGCACATGATTGATAAGCCAACTATCAAACCAAGATTGATAGATTAACGAGTTGGTTTGGATGATTCTTGAAGAGTCATTGGACAATTCAAATGGACCTACAGGACTTCGTTCGTTATTGCGCCCAAGTTTCAGTCTATTCGGGGTTATCAAGTCCATTGATTCAAAATCAGAAACATAATTACCGAGTGAGATTGGAAGGTCGTTGATACAATTCGATATCTCTGATGCAACTGTCTCCCACTGGAGAACAGATAAACGTTGATCGTTATAACTTTTCGTCAGTGATTGCTTGATTTCACGAATTCGTCGTTCGACTTTACCATTGTAGTTATGTCCATCGACTGGACACAATTCGAATTCTACATCAACATGGTAGTGGAGCTTGTACTTTGTGTCGTGAAAGTTGATCGTTGTGTTGTTGTAGGTTTTGAGAATCTGCGAACCACGGTCTACGAATACTGATTTCGGATAGCCAGTGTCGCAGGCGAAGCGTGTGAATGCTTGGAAGAAAGCTGGGCTGCTGTAATCGTCCATTATTTTGATTGAGGTTGTTGATGTTGTGGAGCAGACGAAAACGACTAGCCAGATTTTGATCGTCTTGCGTTTGTTGTGATTGGTGTAAGACAGAAATGGTCCTGCCAAATCCACTTGACTGTTGTAGAAGGCAGGTGCAATGGTGAGTGATCTGTTAGATGTCTTCCCCATTTCGACTTCGACTTTTTTCTTTAAGATGTAACGACAGAGCTGACAAGATCGACGTACCATCTTCACGATGTCTCGTCCTTCAATGATGAATGCTCGTTTGAGTACATAACGCCAAGTTGATTCGACGCCGCTGTGTTTGACCACGTTGTTATCCCAATGAACTTCGTTGACGATTGCGTAGGAGATAGGTGAGTGCTTGTCGAGGATAGGCACACAGAAG
Organism: Clytia hemisphaerica; assembly: GCF_902728285.1. Classification (NCBI taxonomy): domain Eukaryota; kingdom Metazoa; phylum Cnidaria; class Hydrozoa; order Leptothecata; family Clytiidae; genus Clytia; species Clytia hemisphaerica. Next base: position 136,083 of record NW_027104047.1, read on the forward strand.
GTTGTTGATTGGAGATCTATCATAGCTTTCGTCATTGGTGTGGTGATTTGAACTTCGTCGCTGTCGAGTATTCGTCCAGTGTAGGTGAGTATGCCGTTGATGTCTTTGGTGAAACGTTTGTACTTCACAGTTTTGATGAAATGACGAACTTCTGCTGAACCTTTCCACCAGTAGTAGTGTTCAGCACGTTTGATCTCGTCACTCGATAGGATGATCATTGATTTGTCGACCATTGAAATGTTGGGGAACTTCTTTGGACCTTTAACCTTTGCTAAAGACTTGAGTGCATAGTAATATTTATAAACAATTGCTAGGATCCTAACCACTTTCTTGAATGGAAACTTGTTCGGATCCAATAGATAAGAAGAGAACAGATATCTCTTCTTCACTTTGTCTGGAAGACTAGTTCCTTGCCTTGATGCAAAATTGCAACTTGTTGATACCACAGTTGAAGTCTCTTTCTTGATTTCGTTGATTTCAGTAAGGTTAAGAATAATATCTCTTACCGATTTAATGGGAAGATCCTTTTGAGTCATCCACTTGTCTCCATTGATCCATCTTGATTGGCTGTCAACATCTTGCAGTGAAGCTCCTCTTCTTGTTGCGATGTCGGCTAGCATTTGATCTGTCTTGATGTAGAACCAATCGTTTGGGTTTGTAAATCGTTGGACTTCAATCACTCGATTGTGGACGAATGGTTTCAGTTTGATTTCATCGTTGTGAATCCAGTGAAGGACGATTTGGCTGTCTGTGAGATTTGTCCAACCATCATGTTTTGATTGCAGAGCTTGCTTGACAACTTCTCCAGTGTGAGTGTTCAGGACGGCTGCCGAAAGCTCTCCTCTTGGCTGTGATGAAGGATTTTGGATGATTTTCGAGCGAGCAAAGATCAATTGACATGAGTAGAGCCCGTTTTTACGAAGAACTCTTCCATAGATGGCTGAAGCTGCGATCGATTTGCTGGCATCTCCAAAATTGAGGGTAGAAATTTTGACGTCGACGGCGTCCTCAGGAATGATGCATCGGTTGAATGTTACATTTTTGATTTCCTCCATCATCTCGAAGTGTGATTGCCATATTGGACGAAATGAATCTGGAATGATATCATCCCAACCTAGCTTACGTTCAACTAAGTCATGGAGGTCGAGCTTCAATGCTGCTGTAAATGGGGTCAACTTCCCAGTGATGTCGAAGATTTCCGCTGCTTTCGATACACAGTGTCGACGAGTGAGTTTAGCTGGGATTTCCTTTTGAGTAGTTGGCTTCTTTCCTCTGACCTTCTTCGCGAAGTTGAGTTCAGCGAAATCGATTGAAATAACGTCATCTTTGGAGAACCATTGAATACCTCCAACGTGGATACTTTTACCGTCAGCAGAAAGTTTGTCGATTGGATCTTTTCCTGAAAAGGTGAATCCTTTAAGTCCAAATCCTCCTTTTGAGCAGACAATCTCCATTTCATCGGCTCTTTGCATGGCAAGGTCGATGGATTCCTCACCGGTGACGCAGTCATCGACATACACATCTCTTTCGATTATCTTGGATACGTCTGGATATTGCTCTTTCATAAGGTGGGCGGTTTGGCGGAGTCCACGTTCCGATTGATTCCCTGACGATTTAACACCGTAGATTAGTGTTTTTATAATCTTTTCTTCGGGAGATGATCCAACGTTGAGGGAATCGTTCCAGAGATAGCGTTGGTAACACCAGTCGGATTTGGCAAGCTTAATCGAGTTGTACATCTTTGCAATGTCTGTGTGGAAGGCGATTCTTTGAGTGAACCAACGAATGAAGATGTCGACGAGTCTATTCATGCCGTTGGAGCCTTTGGCGAGGATTGAATTGAGTGAGTGACCACTTCCAGTTGGCTGCGAGGCGTCGAAGACTATACGACACGGAGTTGATAACGAATTCGGTTTCTACACCGCCCTCCAGGGGATGTAGTTCTTTGTGACGTTGGCTTGAAGTGCTTGATGTGATTTGATTGGGAGATTGCGAGCAAAGTCAACGTGACCGAGGTCTTGGAGTTTGCGTTCAGACTTGATAACATCTTGCTTGTCTTGTTCGTACTTGTTGAGTCGGTTGACTTGTTGAAGGTAAACTTTCATCGCCTTGTTTCGATTTGGTTCAAGACGAATTGTTGGGTCTTTCGTGAATGGTAGAGTAGCAGTCGTGATTTTATTTTCGATGTCGACGTGAACTGATTTGTTGATGAGGTGCTGTTCGACTTCTTCACGAATGCTGCTGGTCTGGTTGAAGTCGTGATCTTTGCAGTCGGAGCATGATCGACATTTGATGCAACGGTATGAGATGTCACTTCCTGCGTCCTCTGCCATGTTGAAGATGCTTTCACGTTTGACATGTGATTCGACGTTGACGTGGTTGGAGCTGTATCCCAATAATCGAACATCAGGATTGACTTGATATCCTACTTGATAAGATCGAAGTTGGTTAGAAAAGAACGAAGTGAAGTGTATACCTTGCTTGTTGATTGATGAGAAGATTTGATGAGGTCCACCAATAACACCCCGACTTCCATCTGGATTCTTGAATGCAGATTTATAAATCGTCAATCCAGAAGGCATTTTGAAGATTGGTTCGGGATGGTAACGTAGAAATCTGATGCCGATCATCAGGTCGACTTCACCACCAATTGATGTTGGGATTGTTGGAAGGTTGGCTATACTCCTCCCATCTTTCAAAAAAGATGATTTCAGATCGTTGTAAGCCTCTTGAAGTGGGTACGTGGGAAATTTGCGGGTGATTCGATCCAGGGATGGTCCAAAGAAAGTTGCTGGTGGGCCATCGGCTGTTGGAATGCGTACAGTGTAATCTCCACGTGTTTTGGCTGACACACCACCGACTCCACCAATATTGATTGATTCGTTGGATTCGAGTGTTGCGTTGTCTTTAAGGCGTTTGGCTGCCTCTGAGCGGATGACGAAGTCGCTGCACCCTGTATCGTAGAAGACGAGATATGTTTGATTGTTGATTGATATTTGTTGTAGCATGTAGATGGCTATCTCAGATTGATTGTTGGCGTTTGCATGGTAGTCACCAGGTTGAATGTCGACGTGATGGACCAGTTGGATATTCTTTGCACAGTCTGGAAGATTGGGGTTTCGAATGAACCTTGCCTTGAAGTCAGTGAGAAGTTGTTCGTTTTGAGGATTCGTCTTGTGTTCCTCGCACACCAAAACGTGTTTCTTGATTGGATATTGATCATGACTTTCGTGTGGGCATACAAAGTCGTGTTGGCAACGTCCATCACGGTGTCGTCCTGTGTTGGCAAGTGCTCCCGGAAATAAGCATTGAAAACATAAGTTATTACTGGATAGGTGCTTAAATCTTTGACGAGGAGACATTTTTGAGAATTTCTCGCAGACATAGTATTGAGTGAGTTTGGAGTTACTAGGACCAGTAGTTGAGAAATGATCAGTGGCACCACAGATTTGACAGGCGTTAGGTTTATTGAAAAAATTGGAACGACCAACCTTTCCTCCCTTTGGTGGGTTGTCCTGTTGATTCTGTTGGCCATTGGCGAAGTTGATAAGCTCTTTCTGTTGGTAGATTTTGATTTCTCGTTCCAGGAAGGTGAGAAGTTTAGTCCACAACTCTTTACCATCAGGTGTCTCGTCTTCTTCTGCACACGAGGTCAGCCACTTCATGGTGATTTGATTGCCCATCACATTGTAAATTTGATTGATACCGTCACCATAGTAGAGATGTGGTTCGATTTGATGCTCACTTGCCAGACTCATCAATTCTTTCATTAGATTGATAATCTTTCCAAGAGCTTCGACGAATTTGGTTGGCTCTCTAATTTTCGACAATTTATCTAATTGGGTAAGCTCAAAATGTTTGTTAGACAATAAACGTTTGACGTCACCAAAGCTTTTCTTAAGAATGCTCCAGATTTCGTTGATGTCTGACTCATGTTTCACAATAGATAATGCTGTACCCTCAAGGAAATTATTTTTCAGAAAGTCTGGCATCATATGCTTTGGAACGGTAGTTGAATAGAGTTTATCAAAGTCACTTTTAAACTTGTAGAAGTTGATGGATGAAGAGTAGCCACTGAATTGAGGAAGTTTGATTGAAAGCTGGGATTTGTTAAAGGTCTTGACTTTATTGAGGTCACGCCCTTTGATCTCGGCATCGATAAATTTCTCAAATGAGATAAATGTTTGAAAGTAAGTTCATACCCTTCTTTGAGCTTAGTGACGTCATCAAGTTTTCCGGTAGGGCATTTCGAGATGAGAGTAGCAGTGCGAGTAGAAAGTCTCTCAAAGTCCTTCGACATTGACGTGATGCATTTTTTCATCTCTTCGAGTTCCTCATTAGTTGATTCAGTGATGTTTGTTTTAACTTCCTCAAGGTTCGTACCGTTGGGTTCCTGGATGTTTGGTTGGATTTTCGATTTCAACTCTTTGAGTTTTCCTTGTACGTCTGTGAGCTCGAAGCTGAACCATTGTTGATCTGCGACAATGTGGCGGGAAGATGCGACACTCTGACGTGCGGACATGACGGTTTGAGCATTGAGAAGATACGTACTGATAGATGTCATGACTGCTTTGTATCTGGGGGCTTCTCTGCCAAATTTTGTTCGGTAGAATGATCGAAGATATTCTGCATGCTTGCGGTTATTCTCGATAACATTGTTGGGTGTGCTTGCGATGATCGGATGCTCTGCGATGAAATCGTCAATCTCATCAATCATGCAATCTGCACTGATTTCGTCAATTAATTGAGGTTTGGTATCCATGACGTTGTGAATTTCTCGTTGTTTGAATGTAGTCGGACAGAAAATGAATTGACACAAGTGTTCGTAACTTTTGTGATAGAGTTCAAACTGAATGAATAAAAAAATGACAAGATTTAATCTAGGTAACAAAGTGAGAAAAATGAAGAATAATGAAAATATTGACAAAGTATTTTAGAGGAAAATAAAAGAAATCTAAGTTAATAAATTAAATAAATTCTTACCAACTTGCCAGAAATAACTGTGGTGTAAATTCTGTCCAATAAATTAAAATTGAAAATTGATGTTGAAAGTTTGAAGACGTGAATTTGAATGTTTACTTTGAAAGTTTGATTATTTGACTTGAGTTCACATTTTTCCTCGTATGATGCCTCAACAGACACTTAATTGATTATGAAAAATTGAACTGATACGAAAAAATCTGAGTGTAATTTGAAATGCTAGAAAAATCGCTAAGGTATAAATGATATAAATGATACAAAGAAATGAATAAATATTTTTAATTGTTTTGTGCGTTTAAATAAAATGACGTATGCAATTAAAATGGGATGACTTTTTGCAGTCATTAGGGACGCGTGCGCCTAACAGGGGGGGGGGGGGGTCCTAATAAGGTCCGGGGGGGTTGGAAAATTTTCGAAAAATTAACAAGCGGGGGGGCCCGTTTATTTGGAACATAAGAGTAAGGTGAAAGTCTTGGCTGAAATTTTGGGAAGATGTCTTAGGGTCGTTTTTCGAATTTTGGCTAGAACCCGTCATCTCGCAAACCTAGTACCCTCCTCCTCATGGGTTTTTAAAGTTTCAAGAGCCAGAGTGATAAATCAGCAGAAAACCTGTTCATTTCAATGTTTTTTGCTTTCTAGGCAAAAACTCCAGAGCAGTGGGAATCGAATCCGAAAATATCAGAATCTCCTAATTGTATGGGTGGTAGTAAAAGGTAAAAACTACATTAGTACTGGTTATAAAGGCGTGAAGATTGTAATTATATAAGTGTTCAATTTGCATCGGATGAAGACATTAGAATGTTGGATAAAGATACAGGATGCGGAAATTGCGAGTCATCAACTCATTGTGGAACAAAACTGGCTTAGAACTTACCATGGTTATTCAGAACTTACTATGGTTATTCAGAACTTATGCAATGAAAACATTAATTTCGATCAAAATATCCATGTTGATAAAAGTGGAGAAAAACGAATCATTGAAATACCACACAAAAAATTTCAAACTTTCAATGTTCGAATACAACTATATTTTTCATTTTCTTACTTTCTAGAAAAATGTAAAGAACACATTTGATAATAATAAATACTTACTGTACAATATGATGCTTTTAAATGAGAATATTCTGATTAAAAATCAAATATAAATGTTGTCTAAGGTTATTGTAATTATCTTAATTTCAAATCTCACCTTGTTTAATAACTTGAATGGTTTGTTAATTAAGTACCATATTCTTGAGGGAAAATAGTTAACTATCCTAATAATTCGCCTGTCATTAACCATGGGTCTATTTTTTATTTTGCTTTGGTTAAAACTATGAATAAAGATACACCTTTCTCGCATGTCTCGAAGATTAAAACTACTAAAACATACCTGGCACTAACAAGAATAAGAGCATAGCTCAGCTTAAAGTTTAGAAAATTAGGTAATTAATTCCGCTAGATATTTCTGAAAATCACTATTGATATTTACATCTCATCTGGTGTGGAATAAAATTTATGATAAAGAGGATCTCACATTGTTTTCTTGGGATAAATTTTAACTTTCATAATAAGACGTCTTTCGTGTCACCCTTTACACATAACTGATATCTGGTCTTGACTTTGTAACAACATGAGTATTGTAGAGTCGAAATTTAAACGCCATTATCTTGTTAATTTCAATGTCCCTATAAAAAGAAATACAATTTATGATAAATTTGTCTAATTACCGGGGCGGGGGTGGATCAAAATAAGGGACTTTTCCTTTGATAGCTGTAATTATTTTCAAAAATTATTAAACAAGGGGGAGAGGTTCTAATAACGTCCAGGGTTTGGGAGAAATCGAAAATTAACAAGCGGGGACACTTAAGAGTACCTTGAATACTTTTGAACCAGTGGGTCAGTGTTAGCTATGACATATTACAGGGTCAATAACTGTCCTCCCCCAATCTCTAAGCTAAGAAATTATGATAACTGAGACATAAGGCCTACCGATTGTTTTGCTTCTGGGGAGACCTGAGAACAAATGGGGTACCTGTTTGTATATACTAAACACTCCCCCAATATCTAAGCTAAGCAATCATAGTGTGCACCCCCCCCCCAGAATAGTGGGGGAGCTTTTGCTGATTTGGGTCAAATTTTTCAGGTGGGATTTGGGGTTTTCCAGGTTTTAGGTGGGAGAAACAAGTTAAGGTGGGAGTTAATTTCTTTAGGTGGGACTTTGGGTGTTTTGGAAAAAGTTAAAGTAAAATTTTATTTAATTAATTTTAGATAGATAGAGCTGCTTTTATTTTGCATAAGCTGAGAGCCTTAATATATCTGCTTTTTAAATGTATATAATAGACATATTAATATATCATATGTAATATATTGCATCTTCATATTACGGTAAAGAAATTTTGTTTTGTTCCTCGAATTAGTATATTTTTTTTGTTTTTAGCTGGGATCTGGGAGTCTGGGCTGAAGGTGGGAATTTTAGGATAAGGTGGGACCTGAATTTTCAGGTGGGACCTGGAACCCCCTTGCACACTATGGCAATTGATAATTATGATGAAAGTGTCTTCCCCTAATTTAATCTGAGAAATTATGATAATTGCCTGCCGATTGTTTTTCTTTATGGGAAGGGGGACCTGAGACTAAAGGGGATACCTTTTTGTAAACTAAAAACGAGGATTTTAATTCATACGAATTGATCCCTTTCAAACTACCTTAAATTTTGGCGGAAAGAAAATTTGGCGGATTTGGCGGATTTGGCCAGAATCCGCCAAACTAAGTTCCCGCCAAAATTTTTTCTTTTAAGGTAACTGATCTCCACCAGCAGTGTGATAACTTAATATTTTGAATCTCAAAAAACATTTTCAATCATCTTGGGAATTGAATATCTATTGATTGAACTGAGAATTGTAATCTTATTTCATTTATCTTAAGCCCAGTCTAGCTATTGAGTTCTGAGGTATATAAAAATTGTTTTTTTGGGACATGTACCTTCTTGTTCCGTTTATATGAGGTTCCTGGATAACCACATTGTCCGTTTTCCACACAGATTTGTGGAGGATCACAATAACAAACTGGTGGAGCCGGCGGTGGTGGTGGAGGAGGGGGCGGTGGAGGTGGTGGTGCTGGGGCGGCTGCCATCGCTGAAAAAGACAAATAAGATATTTAGTCGAGGTAGTGTTTTTACAAGATATATGTGAGTTTCACCGATTTTGTGATACGAAGGTATCCCATCAAATGAAGCAAATTAAATACCCCGCTAAAGCCCTAAAGCTAGTTTTCTTGAAGTAAAATTTTACTTACGAACACAGTTGTATCCGTTTCCTTGGTAACCACTGTTGCATGAACAAACATGAGAATCGCAAGTCGCATACATTCCACACGGTTTTGCACATCCTTCCTCTGTAAGAAAAAGTGGTTCGTAAAAATTAGCCATGCATGGAACCTTTAAAAAGTCTGTCTAAGGGATTCTAAAAACGTAACTGAAAATAAATACTGATATACAGATATTTAAATCATGATTTTGGAATTTGACACACCAATGAATCTTTTTATAAGAAATAAGTAGTTCGTGAAAATTAGCCATGTATGGAGCCTATACAAAGCCTGTCTGCTAAGGGATTCGAAAATTGCTGAATTCGACATATGAAGGTTTTTAAATTATAATTCAACCGTACATCCTGTACCCAAGTTCAGGAGTTGCCATAAAGCCATTATGGTAATAATCGGTAGGGCACATTGCTATACATTGTAAATTATAATTTAGGGATTTCACACAAAAATAGTCCGTAAAAATTAGCCATGTAAGGAGTCGAGCCTCAGAAAAATTTGTCTGAAAAATGAGTTCTAAGCCAGAGTCTACTGTAGCAATAAACGCTTTTTTAGTAAGAAGGGTGTTTTTCCGTTTCATCCCGTTTCGTTTTCATCAACTTTTTTGGGGAAAATCGTCCTGGAATATTCTTACGATATTCTTAGGCTAGAATCAAAACTCAGCAAAAATCTAGCATGTAATACATACCTCAAAGCTAGAAATTTGCATTTTTGTGAAACATTTTAGCATTGTTGGGAAATAGTTGGCAATTTACAGGTAAAATGCTCTAAAAATAGCATTTTTAGGTTCAGTTGCCAAATTCAATGGTTTTGGTGGTATTCTTAGCAAATTATTAACTTTTTTTGGCAAATTTCATCATAAATACTCTTATAAAGCATATTCTTATAAAAAAGCGTGTATTTGGTGAATTGTATCTACTCAGTTCATGGTCCCTTGAAGATAAAAAGAGCAATTTTTAAATCTTGTATTTACCCTTGATGCATTCATAACCATTTCCATACCATCCTGTCCGGCATTTACAGTGTCCGTTAATACACTTGGCGTGTGGATCGCATTTCGCACATTTGTCAACTGAAAGAGAAAAGTTAAAATTGTACTCTTAGGTGCCGAATAAAGGGGGGGGGGTTGGAAAGTTTTTGAGATTTTAATAAACGGGTAGGATCTAATTGCCGGGGGGTTGGAAATTGTACTTCTGAAAACCCAAAAATAAGGTAAAAAAAGGCTAAAATCAGGGTATTTAGAGCAAAATAAGGGGCCTTCTCTTTGACAGCTGAAAATATTTTTAAAAACTAATAAACGGGGGGGGGGGGGGTCTAATAAGGTCCGGGGGGTTGGAAAATTTTCGAAAAATTAACAAGCGGGGGGGGGCGTTTATTTGGCACATAAGAGTAAGCATTTTTGTTGCTATTCCAACATGGGGAGGTCAGTACTAAAATCTTGGACATCTTGATGTTTAGTGACGTGGTGGTATACCCAAAATACATAAAAATCCTTTTAGTTCCATTGGGTACTAAAATACCAAAAAGGTGGTAGGTTTCAAGACTAAAATTTGAGAATTACTTTAATTCTTGAATTGTCATAATTCAGAGAATTATTTTAGTTTTTTGGTACTAAAATGAGCAATTTTCATCGTTTTTAATCTTTCTCAGAATTTCGTGATTTTTCATAATTTTTCATTTTCAGAAGTTAAATTATTTTTACATCAGACAAATGTCTTTAATGCTTGCTCAATTTATGAGGCAGCATTGTTTAAAAGTATATTACGTGGCAAAAATCAGCACTTTTGAGAAAATGTTTTCCAGATTGGAAAGAAATTTGCCCTGTGAAGACGAAAATTAGGTCTCTGTGTTAAAATGTCCCAAACATACCACTTCTCTAAAATGGGGTGGTGGTATGCAAAAACTTCTCGAAAACCCTTTTAGTACTCATATGTCTGACATTTTAGCCCCTCTCCCTGATTCAAATTAAAGGGAAACTTTCGCTGAGAGATACTGTACCAGGATTTCTGCGAATTTGTTCAATTCTTTTTTGCTAAAGTAAGAACTGTATCAGTCTGTAATGAAATAAGGAAAGCAAAATTAAATTAACAATGGGACTCCCTGACTGGAAGAACATCCTTCTCACAAAATGTATCAATAGTGTTCCTGTCAGCCGGTACCGTTCAGCCAGCACGTTATTTTCCGTTTATTTTAGAAAATTATTCCTTCGGAAGTAGCCCTGTCGGGGAACGTAAAGAAAATTCGTGTATTGACATTATTTTTTTCAGATGATTTTGATCGTATTTGGGTATCAAGGAATGTATTGAACAAAAACTTAAGTTAAACTTTAACAAACATGTTTTAATTCATTTTTATCAGATGCATTTCAGCATAATTTTGATTAAGATGCAGCTACTGTTTCGGAGTCAAATCTGAGTTCACGGGTTATGTTTTTAACAGTTAAAAATTGTATTGTAGAAGTTTCAATCATCAAGTTTGGGAAGTATTGCGGTCAGATCTGAAAACATAACCGTAAAGAGAGCAGAAATAGACGTTTTTGGGACCCTTAGAAAGACTTTTCCCCAAAGGTTTTGTCATTATCACTCGATTTTGGTGAATTTCTTTCAGAGAGTGAATTGTTTTTTTGTAACCCTTAAAGAGACTTTCAAGGGTGTGAAAAAGGGACCCTTATGACTCGCACGTAAACGACACCCTTTTTGCCTAAGTACTCCCCCGGGCACTTGAAATAGACTTATCGAATTTCAACGGTAGTAAAACCAGTACAGAGTCCTTACAAAGGCTTGGTTTTTGAGATATGATTTGAAATCTGGTTCCCTATCTGGGTCAGACTGTGGTGACCTCCATCACTCGATTTTGGTGAATTTCTTTCAGAGAGTGAATTGGTTTTTTGTAACCCTTAAAAAGACTTTCATAGTCTCATTCCAGAGACTTCCCCAGCCATAAAAAATATGGAAATATAAATCCCCAACAAATTTTATTCCGCTGCTTTTATCCCCACTGGCTGAAAAAATCCTACCGGGTCTGTGAGAAGAGGGTATTTTGAAGCAATTATTTCATTTGCAGTGCTGTTGATTTATCTCGAGAAGTGTGTATTCCATCTCAATATGAACACTTTGACGTTAATTTTTGAACCCATCTCAGAGATCAATCTTTATCAAGAAACTTGATCACGTTCTTCTTGGAATACCAAGACAGCCAGTTGTATGGTGGATTCTCCATAACTCGGAAGCTCAGGTTGTTCAGGTTAAGGACATTTCGAGTTATGGAGGAAGGTTTATAAGGCGTTGTTAACTGAAAAATTAGTTCGAGTTAAGGAGATTTTCGTGTTATAGAGGCTCGTGTTACTCTACTGTATATGGTGGGGGAGAGATACGAAATATAAACAAAACAGTGAAAATGAAAGTAAACTGTGGTAAAGAAAACCCGTTTTATTGTGTCAGAACTCTCTTTGATATTGTGTGTCTATTTGTGTAGACAGTTTGTACACATTTCATATAACAAACACAGTGAGATTCGTGTATCTTTTGATTTGAAGTTGTGGATTTTGAATCATCGCAGTAGACCATTTGTTGATAATTTTGATTTAAAACATATGAAACAGCACGATTTGTAAAACCATCGGGAGAGGAGACGGAGTTTTCTTACTATAGGCACTTTTATAAAACTTTGATGTTGGATCTCTGGAAAATATATATTTTGAATATCACTAATCAACATTATAGGGATACATCTTTTGGTTCATTTTAACAATATTTTCTATAATTTTAAATTTAGGAGATTAGAGAACTTTATTATTAGTTATTCGCATTCCTGTTCTTCGTTTGAGAACCTGTAACTTTCTAAAGCGTTATATTACACCCCTGTCTCGGTGACCCGGTGAAAAACCTTTAGTTAGATTAGATAAAATAAAGAATCTAAATACCGAGGATTTCAGATTCTACTAATTACAGCCCGAAAATTCTACTTGAATTCTAAAAATTGCACTGTCTCTCTTAGGGGTTAGAGTTCAATATAGTTCTCGGATGAGAGATTAGAGTTTCCTCACCATAGAGCATTTTTAACCGATTTTTCCAGAGAATAGGGGTTCCTACTATATCTGTGATAGGTGTTGTCACATTGAATTTCAATGTTAGAGATTTGCCTTTTTTTGAATTTTCTGTCTGTGGATATAAAGTTACGAATTAAAAATGGCAGTTTGATAAAAGATATTGTTTCTTTAGATGGAATACAACTATAGAGCAAAGGCAAACAAACAAGCTGGAAAATCCATTGTCACTCTCGCTCACTATTCAGAACCTAGACCAGAATTATTGAACGGATCAGCCAGCCCGTTTACCCGTAGTCATGACAACTCGAGTAGTTTGGGATATCTATCTTTCAAGAACACATATCATGTAGCAGAAGCACGAAAATTCAATGCTAAAGTTATTCGTGATATTATAAGCGAAGAGTTGGAAAACCATTTAAAAGACCAGGTATATTGCCCAAAGAAAAGCCCTGTGTTGGCTGTAACCATGAGTGACGCTATTAAACATAAAGTGCAGAAAGTTCTAAATAACCGGTATCGAATTGTGACGTCAGTTTTCATATCCAATGAACAAAAACAAGGTTTGGATGTGGCCAGCAAAGCATTAATGGCATATTCGACAGACACTTTTGAAAGTTTCTCTTGGAGTAATCGCACAATACATGCTGTTGCTATGGTCTTTCTTGTTTATTTGGAATAAATGTTACTATGTGTGTTTGTTGTTTGTACATATTTGTTTCCGCTTTAAACTTTTTTTTTTAAATAAACACTCTGTTTAACAATGTAAATATTAGAAATCATATCTTAACTCAATTATTTTTTAGGTGAAGTACCTCCCTCCCCCCACCGGGTGTCTTACATGTTCACTTTTAAGTATTTCAAGATTATCAGCTCAACGTTTAACCTTGTTCTCCCAAACACTCTTAACAGACTTAACTATAAAAACTTTTTGACGTACCTTCGCACTGTTAACATGTAAGGTTTGTTGTTTTATCTTACCTACAAAAATCATTCCAAGAGCGCTTATTTAAAGTTTTTGATTTTTAAAGTCTTGATTTCCCAAACATTTTTACCTGACTTTACTAGAAAAACTTTTAACATACCTTCGCATTGTGAACCAGTATATTGAACATCACATATACAATCATAGCCTTTTCCATTTTCTTTACATGTACCTCCATTGAGACAAGGGTTTGGATGACAAACTGTCGGCTCAGCATTTCCAACTTTCTCTGGAAATAATAAGGAGTTGTTAATATACTACTTTTTGAGTTATTATTAGTTAGAGTAAAGTTTCAAACGGACATTGATACAATAACAAAACCCCGATTCTTAATATTTCATTGTATTTTGATGAATTTTGAAGCTGAAATTCCTTCTTTTACAATTCGCTAAACCGTTAAACTTTGTTGAACTATGGACTCATAGTATTGAGAGAAAAAAATATTGGCTAAAATTGCCAGTTTCTGAAATAGCTTGAATTAGCTAGTCTACTATGGCGTCATACACTGGACAAAATCGAATGGGCGAATTGGAAATGCAGAACACCAGCTTGAAATGCAGTTTTCGTTTTGGAATGGCGCATTTCAAGCCAAATTCTGATATATCAAGCTAAAGTATTACATTTCAACCTGAGACATTCCAATTGACGTATTCCGACTTGATGCATTCCGACTTGACGCATTCCGACTTGATGCATTCCGACTTGATGCATTCCGACTTGATGCATTCCGACTTGATGCATTCCAACTTAATGCATTTCAACTTGACGCATTCTAACTTGATGCATTCCAACTTGACCAGACTTGACGCATTCTAACTTGATGTATTCCAACTTGACACAATGGAAAAACCAGGACCGGATTTTCGTCTGGATAATTTTTTCGTACGGGTATTTTTGCTTTCCGTATTACGTATTACAAATTTATCCATATTTTGCCACTTGCATCTCAAGGCCTTGCTTTCGGAGATATGTAAATGCTGAAACTTATGAGTATCTTTCAAATGCAGCAAAGTCGCTGGAGAAAGTTTACATCATTTACAAGTACATACATCCTCTTCAGTACAACCCGTCAGTTTCTGTTTCCAGAACAGGAAATATCGGAAGACCGTCTTTTGATATTTCCTATGGAGTTCTTTCAAACTTAAATTTTAAATCTTAAAAAAGTACAAAACGCAGACCAGATAAAAACGATGAGAATCTATTTTGCGGACTGTCAAGTAAACAGTTTTAAATAGGAATGCGTCAAGTTGGAATACATCGATTTGAAATGTTTCAAATTGAAATGCATCGATCTGGAATACATCAAGTTAGAATGCGTTAAGTCGGAATACGTCAAATTGGAATGTCTCAGGTTTGAATGCATCAATTTGAAATGCATCAATTTGGTTGATTTGGAATACATCAAGTTGGAATGCGTTAAGTCGGAATACGTCAAATTGGAATGTCTCAGGTTTGAATGCATCAATTTGAAATGCATCAATTTGGTTGATTTGGAATACATCAAGGTGGAATGCGTTAAGTCGGAACACACCAATTTTAAATACGTCAAGTTGATATATCAGAATTCGGCTTGAAATGCGCCATTCCAAAACGAAAACTGCATTTCAAGCTGATGTTCTGCATTTCCAATTCGCCCATTCGATTTTGTCCAGTATATGACGCCTTAGTCTTCTAAAGTGATTTTCGAATAATATGGCAAAAAATAGACTTCTCACCCGACACACAACGTTGTTTTAACATTCATCTAATGTTTATAATGTCCCTAATGATGTCATATGAACGTTGAAATAACGTTGTGTGCAGAATGGGGTAGAAGTTCGTGTAAAAAATTAGAAAACCGAAGCTGACAATGTTACCTTCACATCGGGGGCCTTTGTAACCGGAAGGACACTGGCATTGGAATGAATCTCCAACAACCAGACAAGTTCCACCATTTGCGCATGGGTTGGCTTGACATGGGTCAGCATTGCCACCTTGAACACGGTCTAAAAGATAATGAGGTCTTGATTATAAGTTTACTCTACTCGAGTCGAAATTTTCCAGTTCAATTCAGCCTACCAGTGTTGCAGCCGGACTTCGGTAAGACTGAATAGAATGTCTTAAAATTTAATATAACGACATTGATTTTTCAAATGCTTGCTATTGGAAAAGAAATCCTTATTACACGTTTCAACTACTTTAATGGGATAAACTTTCGCGGGGATTAAATTTCGCGGATCTCGCGAATTTGGGTGTCATCCGCGAAATTAAGTCCCATTGGAAATTTGGAAGAGCCTCATCCGCGAAATATTTCTAAACAATACTCAAAATATGTAAAATAAATACTTTTTGAATGGTTACTTGCATCAAAGAAGCGCAAATAATGTGTATTTCAACAACCAACATGCATGATTTGACAGTAGAAGTAAAAAAATCGTGAAAATATTGCCACCCAATAGTGCCACACGCGAAATTAAGTCCCCGCGAAATTTTTGAATTTCGCGGATAGGCTCAACCGCGAAATTTAATCCCCGCGAAAGTTTACCCCATTAAAGTAGGTTTCCATCCACAGACTGAAGAGTTGTAAGACCTTTGAGTTGAGGATTAGAGTACGTGCAAATAAGACTTCTAAAGTTGGAGGCTTTAACACAACTTTATTATCCCTTTAAGATAAAATGGGTCAAAATCTTTGAACTGAAAATTATTTCATATTTTGCCAATTTTTTTTCTTCAATATTCTTTTAGTTACGAAGTAAAAGTCTAAACCAAAAGAATAATAAACCAGCTGCGCTGGAAGGTCGCCTGAATAGAATAGCTTAAAGAGCTTAAAAAAAGTAAAAGACGAAAAGCTTAACAGTGTAACACGTGATTTGCGAATGTGTAAATTCGTTAAAAAGCAACGTGCTTTTGATTCGCGTTAATGTCAAAATGGCTGAAGTTGATTTTAAGTTAATGTTAGAAAAGATCAAATGAGATTGGAATCAACCTGAAAAATATTCCTCAGAAACAAATATGTAATATATTATTTTTGTCATCCCTAAAATCTTAAAGGTTTTCAGAAAGTTATCATTTTTCAAAACTAACATTAGGGATAGGTGAAAATAGCCTAAATTTGTTCTGAAGAGATAAAAAAAATCGTTCGAGTCAAGGACACATTCAAGTTATAGGGCTCGAGTTTGAAGACTTAATAATCATATCATGTTTAACTTATATCAATGAATGTTTCTTGTTTGTATACAATAAAAAATTGCTGCTAGAAAGTTTCAATAAATTATTATAGTAAATCTATATAATAATACAGTTGAAGTAATCTTAAACAAAAGTAAAAATTTTGGAGGGAATTTAATGTGGCTGCTGGCTTGAAAAATTAAATTTGACAGGAATTTATTTGCCTTAAAATAGATAACATGGGGAAGAAAAAGAAAACAATGATCTAAATTTGGCGGTGGAGGGCAGTAAAAGTTAAATTTGGATGATTTTGGCCCAATCCACCAAATTAAATTCCCGCTAAATTCACCATCTGACAAAACATGGGACAGTAATTCCGCCACCATTTCACCAAACCTCCAAAGTCATTTGATTTATGTTAATGAACGACGTATTAAAAAATACACGATTTCTCTTTTGCACCGAGTAGCCTTTTAAATTGAAATATGAAAAAAATCTGTAGTGGAACACGTGCGAATGTCTGGAACGAAGAAGACCATATTAGTGGCCAAACAGTGGAGCGTTTGACGTCACTTGCACTGCAAGTTACACACTCGTTAATTGTTAATCCCATTGGGTGACGGGCGGTTAGGCGTTGGGCGTTCACTAATTCTCAAATCTGCATCCGGTCATTTTGAATGAAAACAAAAAAGTTAAAAAGGGCGCGTCCTGGCTCTTTGACAACAAATTTGTTTTGATAGTTCCACCAAGTTTATCAACCACACTTTCTGTCACAATAACTTTCACTGATCACAAATTCCCTCTGAAAAAACTTTTTCGGCCATCCTTCCCGCCAAAATTTCTTCTTTTAATGTAGCTGCAATGTCACGTTGTGTATAAAAGTCCAGCAAATATCTTTTGATAAATCCATGTTTCAATGGATGCAACGGAAACAACAACAGTAATCAAGGGCCATTCCAGAGAAAGGATACATAACGTCACTCTCATTTTTGACTAGATGCCAGTAGTAACCTACATAGAGACAGTTTTTAGCCGGGCATAGACTCCAATAATTGCAATTGACAACTGGACAGCCGACAGTTGTATGTTTGTTCAAGAAATTTTAAGTCAATACTCGCAATGGTTACACAAAATTACTCGTCTTGGAATGATGAATCATCAATCAAATCTTGCTTTAGCGTTTAGGTGATAAATGTTCTTTTGCTTCACTTCATCTGCTAATTGTAGCTAAAAGAAATTCATGTATAACTTGGATCTGGCAATTAATACATTGGTTAGGTTGCCATATGCAGTGAGTGATCGTGGTTGGCACATGCTATCAACTGTTATCATAGATTTCGAGTAATTGAAACAATAATAAACTTCTTCTTTGTATCCATCTTTCAAATCTTTAACCTCAAAAGCGAAATCTGCTGTTTGCACTTGTAGTAGAAATTGTAGCGACAACTTTCACGAGACTTTTAATTATCTCCGTTATTTAGATTTCATTAAACAAGTACGCTAACTACTACGGAGCTAATTAGAATCTAAATACCACAAATACTGTCTAATAAGTTTGCGTGGCACAATATAACGGAGATAAAACGGCTTATGCAAGAATTTACGCGGGAAATAATTTCCCGATTCCCCGAACATTTAATTCCGAATCGGGCGACCAAACTTTCACATTTTTGGTCTGAAGAACACCGAGATTAATGGTCTCCTTTCACTTCGTGAGGCGACCAATTAATTATAACGCACCCTAAATCTAGCTACAATGGACAAAATATTTCATTTAAGCTACATACTGGAATTCAAATATTAGAATTCTTTCCTACCTTGGCAATAACGTCCTTCGAAGCCATCAGGACAGATACATTTGTAACCGTTCGCACCATCAGCTTGACAAGTGGCACCATTTTCACATAAATTGTTCACACATGGATCTTGTGCACCGATTTCTGTAAAAAAGAGAAACTTTTTTAGCTTCTTATTCTCGTTTTTAGTTTAGAAGAGGCACACATCGTTAATGACCCCGACTCGACTTAAATGAAGCAAGTTAGATGGATGCTTTTTTTATATTTGTCTTGGATGAAGACGACGCTATTAATTAATGATTTTATCTCTTCAAGGTTATGTCAAGGTGTGTGTGTGTGGCGCTTAAGCGAGTTTGTCATTCATTACTTCACTTAAGCGACACCAATTGTACACTAACGTCTCCTGATCCATTCTGTTAAAGAGATGCATCCCTAGCATCACACTTCCCACTTACCAGCTTTATCACGTATGATTATCTCCCTGATATCCCACTCACACCTACCAGTTTTATCACGTGTGGATCATCTCCCTAATATCACATTTCCCCACTTACCAGCATCATCACGTATCATTATCTCCCTAATATAACACCTCCCCACCTACCAGCTTTATCACGTACGATTATCTCCCTAGCATCACACTTCCCTGACCTACCAGCTTTATCACATATGATTATATCTCCCTGATATCCCATCCGACTTACCAGCTTTATCGCGTAAGATTATCTCCTTAGTATCACACTTTCACACTTACGAGCTTTATCACATCTTTGTTTGCCATCCCCTTCGAATCCAGGGCGACATTCACAATGGCCGTTGATACAATCTGCGTTCGGGTGACAGTTTGCACAGTTATCAACTAGAGAAAATGAAATGAAAATGTTATCTTGGGATAATTTTTCTTTTATAGAATTAGGGCTCGGCTTGGTTCGTTTTTAAAATACCATCTGAAAATACTGTGCACCGTTGAAACAAGACTCTCGGAAAAAAGATTTGAACCAAAAGGGGTGTATAATAAAATGCTGGTACCTTCCCTTTCAACAAAAATTACCCCTACAAAGCATGTCAGTTTTACCTTCGCATTTATTTCCAGTGAAACGTGGTTCACAAGAACACGTGGGTGTCCCATTGAAGTCACTGCATTGTCCATTGTTCTCACATGGGTTTGGATTGCAAGGGTCTGGTTCTGTAAGATAAACGAAAAAGATATTATAAAGAATCAATACATGCTTTTTTTATAAGCATTGTACTTATAAGCATATGTAGGCTCAGATATTGCAAAAATTTAAGCATATACTAAGCGTTACCTTGAGCCCAAATTTTTGGATTTTGGCTGTCTTTGGCTAGAATTTTAATGTTTTCCGGAATTTCCCTGAAATTTTGCTTAGGATATAAGTTTCCTTCAAGCATTTTTCAGTCTTGTTAATCTCTCAATCTTAGCACCGCTGAGCGTTTTTTTGGATTTTTATATGATAATAAAAATTTATCTTAAAAGTCTACCTACTTGCTTCCTTATAATATCATTATTTGAAGAACTAGAAGATTTCTAAGCTTTAATTGTATGTTAAAGGCCTAGCTCATTAAAATAATTCGAGAATCGAATAAATTACTTTAGGCGTACAAACTTTCGCGAATCAAGACGTAAAATTGAGAATTTTCACATGAAAAAATGGCAGAAAATTACAGATTTTCTATTTTGTCAAAAATTTTTCGCGAGCATAACCTTTCGCGAACGGCCCTTCTTAGAATTTTTAAACACATTTACTTTCGCGAAAAGGACCAAAATTCGCGAAAATCGCAGCTCGCGAAAGTTTGTACGCCCAAAGTATAGTTGAATTTACCTTTAGCCCCAATATTCAAACATTTAAGGGAGACTGAAAATTTTTCGATTTTCAAAACTGATTCTCAAAAACCTATATTCTGTGGGATAGGGGACTCGGCTGTATTAAAGATTGAGCTATTTTTAAGAAAATAAATGTTTGAGGTGGAGCGAAATCGGGAAATCGGGTTAACTTACTATCACAATCTTTTCCTTTGTATCGATCACACATACATTTGTAACCTCCTTGAGTTGAGATACAAGTTCCTCCGTTTTTACATGGATTAGGTTCACAATATTTACGATCTAAAAGAGAAAGTTTGCGGTCAAAAGCCTGTTAGATTATTTTGAATAATAGAAGCAGAGACCTATCTTAAAGGATTGGACTTATAGTATTTACGATCTAAAAGAGAAAACTTTTGTTCAAAAGTCTGTTAGATTATTCTGAGTAAAAGAGGCAAGAAGTTTTTTTGTCTTTACTTGGTTATACTATCTATAGAAAAAAACCTCGAAGGGCTGGTTTCTACATATCTCACTGAGCTTTATAAAGACCCTGTAGGTTAGTTTCTCAACCAAAATATTTGATCTGAGTTTCACTCAATAGCAATGTAAATGCATCGAGAGCGCTAGGCCTACTTTTTCTTGAAAAAGATATGATGATGTAGCGCCGTTTGACGTAAATTTTTAACACTAAAATGGCTTCTTTGCGGGCACCACTTGAGAAAAAAAAACTCTGATCAAAGATGGCGGATATCGCTTAGTCTAGTGTTTATAAAGAAAAATGACATACCTTGACAGTGTTCGCCTGTCCAACCAATTTGACAGAAACAATCATAAGAACCCATATAATCTTTACAAGTTCCTCCATTCAAACAAGGGTTGTTTGGTTTGCACATACTCTCTGTATAAAGACAAAAAAAGTTTGTATAAAAATTTCTATAGAAAATCGAACCTGTTGAACCGCTGTTTTGTAACCCTACGAATGAATTATAATATCATTATGTGCAATATTATATGATCTTCTTTGGAACAGAATGACTGTGGATTTCACACTCCCGTAATGACCTGTTTAACTAATACCCAACTGACACAAAACGTTGTTTCAACGTTCATCTAACGTTACATGGACGTTGAAAAGTCGTTGTGAGTCACCTGGGTAAGCAGGTACCTTGGGAATTTTAAAAATCAACAAACGAAAGTACACCATCTTACTTTTGGTGCAGACTTGACCACTACCAATATAACCTTCTTTGCAGATGCATCTTCCGTGCTCGCATAAAGCATGAGGGTCACAGAATCTGCAAGCATCCTCTGCAAAATAAAATTGTGAAATTATTATAGTCAACCTTCTGAAAATGATTAATCTGAATAAGTTTGAGTTTATCGACCCAGTGATATTCATATTGAAAGTTTGTCGTGGCTTAGATCACGAGATTTACGTTTCGAGAGATTCTTCTCACATCATCGGGAAATTTGGAGGAGGTTTTCGCCACTATTTGTACCTGAAAATTTGTACTTGAAAATTCTGAAAATGATACCATAAAGGGAGAGATTAATTCAAAAGGCTCCTTCGAGATTTGATAGTGAATCAATAATCTATCTACGATTGTAGTTAAAGATTTTGGTTTCACACGAGTATTCTCATTACTTATCACACACATTTTATATAAGGCTATATTTATGCAGATTATTTATTTTTATTAAAATGGGCTCATCAATCAATTCATTATTCATTGTATGCACGTGGCAATTCAAAAAGGGGCCCAGTAGCTTAGACAGGAGTGAAGGAACTTTTGCTTAGGAGAGCAGGTCTGAACAACAGTAATGATGCTTTTAAACTACAAATAGGTGAGTGCTTTGTCGTAAAAATTTGCTCTCCTACACAGATCGTTCTTCACCCCTGTCTACGCTACTGCTACTGGGGCCTTGATTTAAAAAATGCTGATAACAAATAAACAATCAATATCATAATCAACAGATCCCCAACACCTATTATAATAAGCTACTGGGGCCGTGACTTTAAAAATGCCGGCGATAACAAACAAACAATTTCATAATCAACATAATCAACAGATCCTCTTCACCTATTAAAAATTTGACTCCTACCTTCGCAGTTTTTACCGGTAAACCCTTCTGAGCAATGACAATGATACAAAGGAGAAGAGCCAGGGATGAGTCCTCCCATTGGTGACCCTCCATCGGGGGTGTTGAAATACTCATAACAACTTCCTCCATTCAAGCAAGGCTGTGCTGCACATGGGCTTGCCACTATTAAAGATAAAGTAAAACTAGTTAGAGTCTTTTTAATTTTCGAGCTCACTGAATGAAGAATAAGTACATTATAGGAAGAAATTTTGGTGGTAGTTTAATTTGGCGAATGGTCGAAAAAGTTCTTTTCAGAGGGGATCTGCCAAATTTTCCTTCCGGCAAAATTTCTTCCTTTAATGTAATTTTGAAGTCATTTTTCCAAGCATCGATGCGAAAAAATCACTGCTTTTTCATTATCATATTGCCTTTATTCTGTTCTTTAAGAATAAAAAAATCGATTACAGGATTACCTCTTTTATTCGAATCTTTCTATAATTCGAACTAGAATATTGGCCCCTCAGCTAGAAAGTGGTCTCTTTGTCATTCGAATCTTTCTCTAATTCGAAGAAAAATCCCTGGTCCCTTGAAGATCGAATTAGAGAGAGTTAACTGTACTTACATTGACATTTGTCTCCAATGAATCCATCAGAGCATGCGCAGTAAGGTGATCCATTTTTAACATAACAAGTTCCTCCGTTTGAGCATGGTGATGGGTGACAAACGTGGTCTAACAAAAAAAAAAGTATTTAGAAATATGACCCTTTTTCAGGTTCACAAGTATCTGATAGGGTTAGAATAACATTAAATGAAAAGTAATTTACTTTGGAAAATACATTGTTAACAGGACTCCAAATGCATTTCATGTAGTGCAAATAGTACACAGTTAGGATTAAATGAGAAACCTTTCGAGAACGAAACTTCCTCGGTTTATAGTATACATTGAAAATAAATATAAATTTTCACCCAGCTTCTTTTTCTGATAAATCATTACCTTGGCAATTATTTCCTTTGTATCCACTTCTACAAGTACATGAGTATCCAGCATTTTCTTCATTACATGACCCTCCATTGAGACATGGGTTTGATGAACAACTACTCCGTGCTAAGGATCGAAGGATGGTATTTTTGAACATGTGTTTCCTTATGGTTAGTTAGTCACGGATTGTAGACATAGTTCAGTGAGTCATATAAATTACAGAACAGATTATTATAACTTCACAGATCTTTGAAGCTTTCAGACTTTCTAACCTTTTAGGTTTATCTTTTTACCATTTATTTTCTTGGTGTATATCCTACTTTATTTAGAAAATACCCCTGCCTATGCCCCTGATAAATCTCCTTGAAAAGTTATAGGGAGAAGGATTTGTAAAGAAATATTTAAACTTTTATTACTTCATTTCTGAAGTTTGAGACAGAAAACTGAAATACCTTCACAAGTGACGCCTTTGAATCCAATAGTGCAAGTGCATTCGAATCTGTTATTGCGTTCTGAACAAGTTCCACCGTTCTTACACGGAGAAGGGCTACACTGGTTCACTTCTAAAAAACATTGAAAACAAAACAACATGAAAAGCATAGGTCTGACAAATTTTTTTAGACTTGTTTCTTTTCATCAAAAAACAAGATATAAATAGAATCGAAGACATTATTTTAAAATACATTTATGTAAGGGGGTCCTGTGCCTACTTCGGTTAAATGTGTAATTTCCAATCAAATTCATACTCTTTTATAACAAACTAAAACTTATTTCTTTGAAAGGCGAAAAAATAAGAATAATAAAACCAGTTCTTTACCTTCACAGATTTTTCCTTTAAACCCTTCTTTACACGAACATTCAAATCCTTCTTCAGTCTCCGTGCAAGTTCCACCATTTTTACACGGTGATGGATGGCATTTATTCTCCTCTAGAAAAAGGAAATGGGCTACATAGTAATCAATCGTTTATTAGGACAATGAAGAGGAGAGGCCCAAGAATTGACCCCTGTGGGACTCCTGATGCGATAGGCTCTTTTTCCGAAAAGATGCTATTGATTTCAACACATTGGGTATGATTGAATAGATAGTCGGTGATCCAAGCTAGTTCTGGCCCAGAAACACAATGTAATAAAAGTTTTTCAATGATCAAACTGTGCCCCATTGTGTCAAAGGCTTTAGAAAGATCTAAAAACCGACATCCAACAAGTCCATCTTCAATCAAAGCCTCTCCTCACAGAATCACACAAGGATGATTTCTTTTGAGTAAAACATTTCTTCACACAAGGATGATTTCTTTTGAGTAAAACATTTCTTCATACAAGGATGATTTCTTTTGAGTAAAACATTTCTTCAAGTACATTTTAAAAAGGGTATACACTCTTTTTTATAAGAGTCGTTGACTTTCGTTGAGTCTCTGCTGTTCTTATCTTTTGGTACAAAATTCTTCTGATCTTTTAATATTATTTCTTAGTCAAAATTGTTTTTTAGGTCTGGCACCCCATTTTACTATATTTGAACCTTTATTTTCTTAAAAATTCAGCCTTTCCAGGCATAGGATTTTCCTAAATTGTTCCTTTATTTTTGCACTTTCAGGCCTCGTTGTTCTTAAGAAATTTTTCTTACAAAAGAAAAGAGTAAAAAGGTCACACATTCATTTGAGAAAATCAAAAAGATTTTCTACCTTAAGCGGAGCAATTTATATTATATTATATTATGCGAGTTTCGCAGGTTTTTTGGAAAATTCACAAAATTGAATGCTTGCGAAAATTAGGAAATTAGGAATTTGGGAAACTATGAATTTAAGTTTTTTCGTAAGACCTCTAGAAAATGAAAGAAATTTGTTGAAAAAGGGACTGATTCCCAGAAATAAATCAAGCAAAAATTAAATTAATTTTGAAAAAATTGTTTTTTTTGAAAATATCTGCTTGCAAAAACTTATCCACCTACTTTATCAAGAGTATGGGGATAATACCTTCACAATGTAGACCTTTGTAACCCGTCTGGCAAACACATTCAAAAGTTCCTCCTACATCGTAGCATGTACCACCATTGCGACAGGGTGAAGGCTCACATTGACTACGGGCTAAAAGTAAACAATAAGAGCATTTATTTAACTTGATTATTTATTGTTGATGGTACTTTTTTAGTCTACAGTATAACATTCTGATAATTGTTGAATATCAGTACAGTACTGTGAGTGGTCCTAAATCTGACAGCCTTGCCTAAGTCCGATGGAGTTTCAAAGATACAATCTAAAATGAAAACAAATCTTTCGCTGTGGCGCAATGAAGTTTCCGCTCGCTTCTTTCCGAAGCGTAGCATAAATGAGAGACGATCCGGATCTTGGTCACTTCGATTCTGACTTTTGGTCAGTCAACATCACACAAGCGTGCGCAAAAACGTTGCAAATTTACATTTTTTCAAAAGAATTGGGAAATGGATTTTTTCCTCCTCCATTATACATCAAGATCAAGGATATCAGATAAGAATTTCTTATTAGTT
This sequence comes from Clytia hemisphaerica, assembly GCF_902728285.1. Lineage (NCBI taxonomy): Eukaryota > Metazoa > Cnidaria > Hydrozoa > Leptothecata > Clytiidae > Clytia > Clytia hemisphaerica. Next base: position 161,723 of record NW_027104047.1, read on the forward strand.
TACTTCTTTACTCTTTTCAAGAGTTTCATAACATGCTAGATTATTTTATATGCCTGTTATGCCATGGTACCCACATTGAGTTTTGTTTTTCCTTGAAAAAAGGGAGGGGATAGCATGTCACTGTGTGGTACCATGGACTCTGGTCTAGTTAGATAGACCTTTGCTTCAAAATTTGATAAAGTCAATACTATTTTCAAGACACGAAGTTGGGACACAGGTTTTCCATTACTTTCCTTCGTACAATTGGACTTTTAGCTGGTTATTTTTACATATATATAATAGACCGTGATTTGGGAAGATCCAGTTCAGGTCTGCTCTAAATTTATGCTGCAAGCGGAAGTTCTGAACATCTGCTTGGCCTCTGATTTTAGTTCCAATTACAAAACTAAAAAATCTACTTACAAATCTTAGCTGGATTTTATATACCTAAAATAGGTTAGCTATTATTAGCAAGAAGAGGTTCTTTAAATCGGTCCTCCTCCACAACTACATCACATCAAGCACTTGTTACAGTCTGAAAGTGGATGAGCATTTATGCATGGCATATTGGCTTGTTTTTTTCTTAGAACTATATCCTGTTTTGATAGCTGTAGCTATTATATACAGTTGATCACTTTACTTTAGCTTTACATCACTTCCAGACTGGACTGCACTGATTTGTTTACGTACAAATTATTATCCTTCACATTATGATTATGATCATATGTGAGGAATAGTCTCGCAAATATTTACTTACTATCTATTAGTAAAGGCAATATAAGTGCATAGATGTTTTGTACAGAAATCTTGACTACATCTGAATCAATGAGAATTGATTACTAGATGTTCATTCATCAAGATTTGAGATCCTTTTCATATTGTACAGGTAAAGACTGTAAAGAGCCTCTGAGAAGAGAGTTACCTTCCTTTATTAAACAAAGGCTATGGTATTGAACGTTCTGAAAAGAATCGTTATATTTTTGGGGCATATCACAATAGTTAGTGCCCTTAGCTCTTCTTACTACACCAAGTCCAATGACATTAAGGTGTGAGTCACTTTACCTGTAACAGGCTATTGTATTTTACATTCTGAAAAGAATTATACATTTGGGACAGATCCAATAATTAGTCCCCTTAAAGCCTACTTACCACACCAGGTTCAATGACATTACAGTGTAAGTTACTTTACCTTGAAGATAGGCTATTATATTTTACATTCTGAAAAGAATTGTATTTTTGGGACAGATCCAATGATCAGTGGTCTTAGCCTGCTTACTACACCAAGTCCAATGACATTACGGTGTGAGTTACTTTACCTTGAAGATAGGCTATTATATTTTACATTCTGAAAAGAATTGTATTTTTGGGACAGATCCAATGATCAGTGGTCTTAGCCTGCTTACTACACCAAGTCCAATGACATTACGGTGTGAGTTACTCTATCTTCAACACATGTTATTGTATTTTACAGTCCGAACTGTATCATACAACAACCTGATGGTGAGGTTCCAAGATAATGTCATGGTTAAACTGGCATACCTTGCACATAGTTGCAGATTACCACAACATGGTATATACATGAATCTGCCTTATTCTGCCTGACCTTCCAATATCCATCTTCTTGGCCAAGTGTTAAAATTTCTGATATAGTCACAAAATTGGCCAATTATGTGTTTTCTATTATCATAAGTACATAACTCATTCAAAAGATAACACTGTTGTTTTAGATTATTGGAGGGTTTGGGTGGAGCAAATGATAAGGTAGACAGGTTTTATTGTTTACCCAGCATGCCAAATACTTTTAACCATCATATTCTGTGTAATGATACTTTAATATCTACACCTTTGGAACCTCCAAAAAACATGGTACAATATTTAACTTGCATTCAAGGTACTTCATGCAAAAAGTCTAAATGACAATAACATGTAAGTAAAAAGCTTGTTTATGAGTGCACATGTATAAATACCAAGTCTAATGACAACATAGTATTTACACAGATTACGGATACCTACACTGCTGTCAGCTGTTAGGTACGTACAGTAAATTTCAAGATGATCCTATTCAGTTGAACACACTGACATTGGGTTTTTAAATCCAAGTTGTGCATCAGAGGAACCTTAAGTTTGTAACAGCTACATAATAAGTTTAGATGTCTATCTTATTCAAGAGAATGTACATAATGTATATACCCTCTAGATTAATTTGTAGAAATAGAAATCAATTTTACCGACTATATTGGTTAAAAATGCATCGAGGCTGGCTTCTCATACATGAATACCTATGTTTTTTGTTTTTTTATGAAATCTATGTTGAGTTTGGTTATGCATACCTTATTTTAATAAGGTTTTGCCACTTGGCCAAATAGTATGGCTATTTATCTATTCAGCTTACTATAGCTGAATACATACATCAACATTACATCTATATAGCATCTCATGAGTTTTTGATCTTTACTTAGTCATTCATAAGGCTATAGAGAGCTCTTTCACCTGGATGCATTTCAGCACCAATTTGTTCTACCACATTTATTACATTCTACTTTGCTAGATTGTGCCAGTATTCAACACAAGTTGATATACTTTAGTGATTTGTTATGAATTCCGGTTATTGAGATTATTCTCGTATTGTACATCATACAGATAAAAAGCTCAAAGAAGAGAGTTACCTTCCTTTAAACAAAGGCTATGGTATTTAACATTCTGAAAAGAATTGTTATAGTTTTGGGACACATCTAATGATTAGTGCCCTTAGCTCTTCTTACTACACCAAGTCCAATGACATAACGGTGTGAGTTACTTTATCTTCAGTACAGGCTATGTATTTTACATTCTGAAAAGAATTATACATTTGGGACAGATCCAATGATTAGTGCCCTTAGCCTGCTTACTATACCAGGCTTAGCCATTTTGTATAGAATTGCTTTATTTAAACAGAGATACAAGCACATTATTCACCTACTCCAATACTTGTACACTACCTAGTAGTTCTTATCTAATTGTAGATATATACCCCATAGGTACACAAGACTTATATATTCGTTTTCGGAGAAGGGTATGAAACAATTGCTTTTCAGGGCCTGCTTATGATAATCCAGATCTGTAGATTACACATAGCATGCAAATTATGATTAGTTTCAAGGAAACTACGTTCTATTGTCATAATGAAACTTTTGCCAATGATGATTTGCAGGCATCCAAGTAAATTGCACAAAGCATGTAATTACAAGACTCTTACGAATCTCATTTTCAGAAAAATGATTGTACAATGTATTGTGTTTTGCAATTGATGTGTCTCATAGTGTCAGGCAAAAATTGGAAAAGAGTTAGACACCAATATGTATTGGGCTCTATGTATTTTCTATGGTACACAAACAACCATTTTGTGGCAGCATTCTATAGACATTTCTGGGAGAACACATAACGTTGGCAATATTGATATTTTGAGATTCTTAACAATATCCCTCGATTATGCACTATAGGTAAATATGCAAATTAAAAATTTCCTATTTAACTTATCCTGGTCTTCCAGGTGTAGATTATAGCTATACAAATAGCAGACATGATATACTACTGACATAGAGCAGAGGTCTAAGTTTTCATTCAGCAGTTGCTATGTTACCAATGTTTTCTCACATTCCCAGCTATAACTGATTCCTTTCATTATACTGAGATATTGAGCTCATTAATTGGAATGCTTAACCAGCATTATTAATAGACATTGTTGTTATATATTCGGGACAGATCTAATGATAAGTGCCCCTTAGCTCTTCTTGCACCAGGTCCAATGACATTACGGTGTTTGACAGACACAGATTATTTACATACAATGTTCTGTTTATGTTGCTGTTCTAAATTTTTAAGGCAGAGTGGATTATGACAGAGAAGGGTACATAACCTACTGGGTTATAGATATATTTTGTTAATCATAACAAACAGTTACTGATTGAACTTTTCAGTACCCTTTTAGTACCCTTTGTACATACAAGTTTCCTCTGTGATCCGTTGCATAACATACCCTATTTAAGGGGATACCATGCTCTGCTGATATGAAGTAGTAGATACTAACTTCTGCTGCTTTCTTTTCATTTTTTCAAAGACATAGTTTCTAGTTTCATACAATTTTAAGATATGATGAAGACTACTTTTCTCACTAAGTCACTCAATTTAATATCTTGAGAGGACATGATGAGCTCCATAGTTATTGGATGATTTTACTTTTATTGAATCTAGGGATTCAAATATTCTTTCTGCCATGATTACTATTATACATGGTTATACAGAAAACTATCCAAACTACCTATGGTATTCTACCCTTGGTAGATTGGATATTATTGGTCTAAGATTCAGACCTTCAATGAAACTTAGTTTCATTTCAGATACTACCACTAACACTACTTGTGTTTACATTTTATGTATTGAGCACTTTTAGAACATTGGCATTTAAAAATGCTGTTTTCTTATTCACTATGCCTTTCTGGCTTGAGTTATGTCATTTAGAAAATTTTATCTATCTACCTCGTATTTGAGGTAAGGTAACATTATGGTTCACCTTATAGATATTTGATATATTCCACGCTTGTGTTTGCCAGGAGTTCTTTCAAGTCTCATTTATGCTACGCTTCGGAAAGAAGCGAGCGGAAATAGTAAGATTAAGCGAATACTTACTAGTATGAAGCTTGATCGATGTTTCCGTGAGTCTTCTTTCCGAAGGGTAGTATAAATGAGAGACGATCCGGATCTTGGTCAATCTTTGTAGCTAATTGCCAGGAGCGCTGTATATCTCAAAATAACTATAGTGTGTATGAAGTAGAGATATATACAGTAGGGAGGGAATCAAGTGGCGGGCATTTATACTACCCTTCGGAAAGAAGACTCACGGAAACATCGATCAAGCTTCATACTAGTAAGTATTCGCTTAATCTTACTAATACCAAAGTGTCAACTAAACTGAAAGATTTGATACATTGAACTAAATGAACCAAGTAACAATAATTGCTTCTTGTACAAAACATAATTTCTTATTACAAAATTGTTAGAGTTTTAAACACAAGCAACAGATTCAGAATACTAGAGGTAACTATTTTTACAACTCACACTTTTTTGATCACATTAATTGACATCTTGACATTGGTAAGAGTCATCTTGTTAGATGTTTTGTTTTGAGATTTCTTGCAATAGTTTATTGTTCAACTTGGAGAGGGAATGTTTGTAAACATAGAATTCTTTTTCATAGCAGTGATTTGGGGGGTCGAATTTAGGCAGGGCTATCGGATTTAGGACCACTCACGGTAAAATGAATACATACTTTCACAGTGGATCCCAAGATAACCCACAGGGCAAGTGCACTCATAACCATGAGCTAAAATTGTACATGTTCCTGAATTCAAGCATGGTGAAGGCTCACATCTGCCATGAACTAAAACAAGAAAAGTGTATATATATGAAAGCAGTTGATCAAATTCACTATAAATATTATTTTTCATTGAAAGCACAAATTTGGACTGTTCGACTAAGAACTTTGGTGAAGGTTTTCAAAAATGCAGAGAAGATTCTAAGAAGAAATTAAACAGATTTCAAATACTTTTCTAGATGCTAACAGACTAAGATAAACTCATTAATGATAAACTCACATTCATACTAGCCTAGTTAACTAAGCCCGTATTCACAAGGCTAGGACACACGGCTAATGGCAATATAGCGTTTTTCGGGCGCTTTAAAGATTTTTTTTATATTTACGGATTTTAAGTTTGCCTTGGAATACTGGCTTAGGGAAAGGGCGCGTTCATAATATGAACGCAGGATTCGGTGAGCTTCTGATTGGTCAGAGTGGGTCACGTGGTAAAAAATCGGGAGTTTTCGTGAGCGATAGAAGTTTATAATTATTTATCAGAAAACGAGTAGAAGAGGTGGGACTCATTGAATGCAAGATCTTTCTTCGATTATATTATGATGTGAGACTATTACCATGAGAGAGCCGAGAGATATATTTGGAATACTGTATCAGAAAAAGTTTTCAAGACCTGATCCCGATCTAATAGTGCTTCTCTTGTTTTTGGGAAGAATTGAACTGATGAAGAAAAAAGAATGCTATTATTCGTCGTAAAGACAGCAAAAGTTGCTTGTTTCCAGAATGGCAAATAATAAAGTAAAGATTTGTGATTGAACATTGACTATCGTATGTGGCAATATATAAGAGAGAGTACTTGTACAGATCCTATGCTGTAGTTCTGTATTCTGATTGGATTGCATGACATGATATTGTATTATACTGTAATGGATAGATGATAGACAGTTCTTGGTTTTTGACTGGTTGTGGTTTCTTGTTGTTTTATGAATTTGAGACTTTATGCTCGATTTTACAGACAATGATGATATCTTTCGTTTTCGAAGAACATAAAACTGTCGGTGCTTATTTTCAGTGACAGCTATACGAATTCAAGACTCAAGAAAATGTTTTTTTTTGGGGGGGAT
>NW_027104047.1:170100-295978 GCF_902728285.1 Clytia hemisphaerica
GCCCACCGGGGTAGGTCCAAAAAGTTCTAAATAATGTTTTGATATTATGTTCTGTGTGTGGTGTGATTTCATATTTTTGTCAGTTGATAAGCTACCAATTTACTGTCCCTAAGCTAGTTATTCAGTCACAACTTAACCATCAGATTTATCCAAGTGACTGAATCAAACTAGCTTAGATTTCTAGGCATATGAGAAAGAGTAATATATAGCGGTACCATTTTAGTTTCGTCCGGGAATTTCCCTAGGACAAAAGGAATTTCCCAAAGGGCAATATCATTCTTTTAGAAACCACAAGCTATTATTACGAAACGAGACACTCACTCTTTGAATATTTTCGATCAAATGTGCGGCTCTGCCACCCATTCAACAAATGGTAAACTCGTCTAATGGTGAGTTGCCGGTTAACCACGTGCAACGTGGCCTGTGTTTGGGGTTCACAGGTATTGGGATCTGCAGCCCATAACGCCCCCCGGTTGTTTGGAAGTATTTGGGCGTTATATTGTAACACCGCCCTAATGAAATTAACAACCGCCCATTTGTAAATTGAAATTTGCGACACCCCTTGAAAATCCTGGCTACGCCACTGTTCCACCAAGGTTGCTTATTTAATTAAGTTTGGAATTGCTAAATATTTTCAGAAGAACTGTTAAAGGAGGTCCATGATCAACCATTTACCTTCTATTTTGATGAGTCGACTACATCACAGACCAAAAAGCAATATGACGGGTATGTCAGGTCTTATTCCTTTACATCTGGTGAAGTTGTGGTCGCTTATTGCGGCACGCTGTTCGTTAGAAGATGCAAAGCCAGTGATTTGTTGGATCATCTACACAAATTCTTAAAAAATAACAATCTTAATGTGAACATGTTGCTCAACTTGAGCCTGGATGGACCCAATGTCAATCTTGCCTTTATGGAACTTTTGAAGAAGTCAATTACTTTCATTGACATAGGGACGTGTACTTTACATGTATGTAACAATGCATTTTGGACATCGCCCAATATCAACAATACACCGTTTGGTAGTGTCGGCTGCGCACGCGTCCAAACAATTTTTCATTGTTTTGATTTTAGCGACGGCTCTTTCCCGTAAAAAAACGGTAGGTAAAATTCCGGTTATCGTAAAGAAACCTAGCAGAGAAATGGTAGGTAAAAAACTCCTTTTAATCATAACTTCTTTTCCTCTTGATGAATTTTCGTAAAATTTTCAGGAGTGATCCATGAATTTATCATTGATATCATGTTGAAATATCTAAATCATTCTCTTTAAAGGAAAGAAAAAATTGACAATATTTACATTCCTCTAACCTTTCACAGTACTGAAGTGCGCATTTTTACCTACCGTTTTTATGCTGGAACACGACGGAGATAGTGAGACTCCTAAACGGTGAATTGCTGATGCAGAGGAGCTACAAAAAGATCTACCCAATCTAACAAAATAGGAAAACGATTAACAGATGGAATTCCACCCAGACAAGTGTAAAATACTAACCGCCACTAACAAAAGGATCACTGTTGTAGAATTCTACAACATACACAATATTAACCTTGAACTGGTAGAGAAGGCTAAATACCTAGGAGTCACTCTAACTAAAAGTCTTACTTGGAACTCTCACATCAATAATGTATGTGCAAAAGCTAACGCTGTTCGATTCTTCCTGCAAAGGAGCCTTGTGAAAAGCAACTCCGAAACCCGCTTGAAGTGCTACAAAACCTTTGTTCGCCCGATCCTATAATATGTAAGCACAGTTTGGGACCCTTCCAATAATAATGCTCTACGAGATAAAATTAAAATGGTTCAACGAAAAAAATTGATTAGAGAGAAGTGGGTGGGTGGGTGGGTTTATCTTGGGGAGAATCGATGAAGGAATACAATGATAATAGCACGATTTCTTTTGATTCCATCACGATTTCTTTGTAAGTCATAATTGATTTTCACTAAGTTTTCTGATTGGTTCAAATGTTATTACAGAATGCAAATATGGTTTTCTATATTCAATCGTCTATACATTTCAACTGGACACCATACAAGCTCATGCTGCAAAGTAAAGCTTGATCAAAAAAATCATTTGCGTAGTTTTCATCATCGAGTGGGTTTACATCTGTAGGGGAGAATCGATTAACACTCCCTTTGTCGACAACAATTCGGACCATAAACGAAACAAAAGCTCAAAATCACTTTTACAAATTCTTTTATAAACATCGATCTTCCCCTCGTTATTGCCATTGTTACAAGAGCTAGGTTTGGGTACCTCTTAAAACAAAGGACATAACGAGGAGAATATCCATTAAATTTTTAACAGAAATCGTGTAAACGATTTTTCCAATTCATTTTAAATGAGTAATGGTCGGGAAGGAATCAAGGAAGAAGGAACCAGTTACTGTAGACATGTTAGAGATGATGATAAAAACCTTATCACTCAGGAAAAACAGTTTGAAGGTTTCGAGATTAATTACAATTTTTAATTACAATATTTTTAGAGCATTCACTTCGAAAAATAAACTTCGTTAGGTTAACAAAGCTGTATCATATTCAACAAGAGATTGAATATGAGATTAAAGCTTCTTTTTGGGTTAAAAGAAATGGTAAACACACACAACACAACATGGTATACTACGCCCTAAATGGTTAACCTCCAGCCTTCAACTATGAAGACAAAGATTCAAGAGAAAAAGTAACAGTCTGGACAGCTCTGTGCAGTTACGGGAGAATAATAAGTCCATATTTTTTTTGATGCAAATGTCAATGCTGGAAATTATCTTCACATGATAAATCAACTTGTTGTTCCTGAATAGACGATTTCGGGGTTATGGTAACCATTATGGATTTTCTCTCTCGCTGGGGCAAGTTGGACTTTGACCCCAAACAAATCAGTGCAAATACGGGACAAACAAGAGAATTTAGTTAACTTTTCCAGTCAAATAATATTTCTTTTATATTTTCTTGCTAATTTCTCCTGTGAGAGAACATCACATTATCTCTTGATAGTGGTTTGTTTTGATTTTGCACAAAAAATTACGTAAAGGCTCTAATTTTCTTTCTTGTTAGACCAAGCTTACCATTTAGTGTGAAAAACATTCTTATGTCACCTAGCTTATCTTGAAGCATATTTCGTAGCTTAGGGTGAAGGCTAACTGGTGTAGAATCTTCCCGATTGTTCATTTATTTACTTTTCTATCTCTTCACTTGATAAAGGGGAACCTGGTTCTCACATGTACAATCTCAAACAGACAGAAAGTCAGCTCATATTGGCCAAGCTACATAAACACGATGTGTAAACCACTAAAATATCACGTGACTGTTCTACCATGCAGAAAGTAAGCTCGAGAGCACGCTGATTTTGGATATTACATTTTTCCCCTACCCTTCGTTGTTTCAACCTTGTTTTATATATACGGTGTCTAGTATAAGGATCAAATTATGGGTTTGTCAACTCATAAGGATTTTTTTGCACTGACAATTAACCCACTGAAACGGTATTTGGCAGTACGTGGGCTAAATCAAAGTGTTAATCATGCTGAACTTGTTGCAAGAGCTTTTGTTGCTATGGAAATGAAAGCACCAATTATTGCCACCGCAGAAGAGCAAAAACTTTTACTGGAGAAGGATTACCTAGATAAGGTCGCCCATCTTGATATTGACGACCTAGCCTGGGAATCCATGCTATGATTTCTTCTTTGATAAACTGATGGCGAAATGTATAGCATGGTATGGGTTGATAGTTTGAATTTCTCAGATCCCAATAACGGTTGAAAACATAGCCAATCAAATTTTGTTATTCTTTTACTGGTCACACTTTCTTAGAGAAAGCGCAACTTTCGAAATTTGGTCTTTATTTTAGTAAGTGAGAACAGCGCTAAATTCGAATCTCCCACTGGAAAAAATGTGAGTCCAATATTGGACTCACAGCTCGAACCCGTCTTGTGTACATCAAATTATAAAAAAACACACGACGGGTCTCCTGTCTATTGACGACCCAGCTTCGTTTTCCACCCATGCTATCAATGACCTCACAAAATGGCCGAACTTGGACACAGGGCACATTTTTTCATATATTTTGAGAAATCGAGATCTCAATGACACAGACTATATTGGGAAATATAAAGACCAAAAGGCTTATTCCTATTTTGATAGCGGCTTTGTTGGTGAGATTACTTGCTACGAATATGAGGATCACAAGCCTACATCAAGGAAGGTTTTGCTTTTATTTGCTAAATGTTGCGCATCATTTGAAATTCTGACAGACAAAGAACTGTGGATCGCCATTGACAAACAAGATCCAAAGGATCCGGAAATACTTTCAGCTGATTGCTCATGTATGGCAGGTGCAAATGAAGGCTGCAATCATGTAATCGCTACACTATACAAAATTGAATACGTGAACAATAAAGGGACAATAAAGGATTGACTTCACCAACATGCACTGATATAGCCTGTCAATGGAATAGTACGAAAAAGGAGATCGAGCCTCGGCGCGTATGTGACATATTTGCTCGTAAGAGGCTTGCCAGTGACCAGTCTAAAGAGGAAGCACCTAAGAAACCAAAACGTGGTCAGCCAGAAAACCCCGATATGAGCCGAGAAAAAGTCCGAATTAAAGCGTTGAATGTATTTGATCCCAGGAAAGATTATCATCGTGAGATAGAAGATAAACATGCTGATTCATCCTTCAAAAAAGTCGAAGGGGTGAAAAAAGGTGCAGTTTTGTTCAAGTCCTTAGACAAAACAGAAACCGAAGTTGACATCAAAAACTATACGGTAGACAGTTGTGTACCCCGGACACTAGAGAATGATTTTGGGGATTAAGATTCTCTCGTACCTAATTTTCTGGCAAATCTCTCAATGACAAAAGAAACAATCTTGAAAATTGAGAAGGACACTGTTGGACAATCGGAAAATGAACTTTGGTTTGAGATGAGAAAAGGAAGATTGACTGCTTCAAAGCACCATGATTATTACACAAAAATAAACACAATAGATATAGATAAAAGCTATAATAAAGATGACATCAAAACAACAAATCTAGTGTCTGAAATATTATACGAAAGTGAAAAAATAAAAAGTAAATCCCTAGATTATGGAACTAAAATGAAAGCTTTTTATGCTGACCAAATTAAAATGCACCCTAAACTTAAAATACCTTTCATTGCAGCTTCTCCTGATGGGATCATGACATGTAAGGGCCATAACTTAAAATGCACTATCGAAATCAAATGCCCAAAAACTTTAGAGGATATGGAAATTAACTCCTTAAATGCGAAAAAATGTCAATTTCTAAAAGTTACTGGAGACAAATTCAAACTCAACCGCTCTCATAAATACTACACACAAGTGGTTTCTCAAATGGCATTAACAGAAACGAACTTATGTTATTTTGTCGTTTGGAAAAGTAAATCATTATTTATGGAAAAAATCGAGTTCGATAAAAAACATTGGTTACGTGTACAAACTAATCTTGAGCTATTTTACAAATGCTATGTTTGCCCTGCTATTCTTTTTATTACACCAATAAAATTCTGTGCAAAATGTGACAAACCCCTCCTACAAGAAAAAGAGATTTTACCAAAAGAGCAAAATACACTTTCCAAAGTACAATGTGATGACTGTTGTTGTTCGTATCACAAAAAGTGCACAGGAGTAGACTCTAACCTAATAGCTTCAACTTGGATTTGTTCACTTTGCTTACAGTCAGTTGAAGGATTATTATAAAATGTTATATGTATCTTGACTAGTATCTTTTTCATTTCTAGGTTTTAGGTCTTATATCATATATATAGGTGTTAAAAGAATAGCAAAACTTTATTACGCACGAGCGAGCGCAGCGAGCGAGTGCGATTCTTTTGGCAAAAGCGCGGGAAAAAAAGCTGATATCCGGAGTGATAAAATCGATTTTTACCCTTTTTCAGCCTCGTTTCCATTCAGACTTTCGTCGTCGTGTGCAACTGTCTTAAGTCCCAATATGGAGAATTATCGCCTGTACCCGACTGTCTGTTGGAAGCATTACGTAATGGATTTTTTCCAAATCTCTTTATAAATCGAGCTCCGGCGTGAAAAACAGTAGGATGTTTTTCATACGACGATGAATACGTCATTTCTTCGAGAAACGTCGCGGGAAAATATAAGTATCCTTCTCGATCGGGAAACGTCGCTTGGTTCGGAAGCGTATTGTTGATCGGACCATACTGCCTTTTAACAGTAAAAACAAAGATGGCGGCAAAAATAAACAACTGGTTGCTACTGCTCTTTCGCCATTTTTCTTTGGTTTTTATGCTTTAATGAGTTGAATTGGATCATGATTTTTGTGTGATTGTTACAAGAAATGGTTGATGATGAAGTTTTCTTATTATTCCTTCCTGAATTTGATGTTTCGTTTGGTTTGGCATGAGAGATTGTTGCAATCTCTTCTTGATGGAAAAACAGAATATTTTATCCGGTCGATATTTTATCAACTTTCACAACAAACTAACTTCAATTTTGCCCGTATATTTACACAAATTCTAACAAGGCAGTTGACTGAATATTTGTGCATAAATCTGACCATGCTATATTTGAAAAATTTGAGACATCAAAAAAGTTTGAACTCACTTTTTAATGATGGTCGGATGGTAGATGCGGCACCCAAGGAAATGGTTGTGGTTGGATATGAACTGGTTAGCTTTAATATAAAAATTTAAACCCAGAGCAAAATTTACTGATTGATGATTGATGTTTTAAAAATGCAACGTGGAAAACTTTTGGTTGTGAATTTGGACATTTTCTTGCACGTGCGTTTTTAAAACGTGGAAATTTTTGCTGTGAATTTGGACATTTTCTTCCACGTGCATTTTAAACGTGGAAAACCTTTGGTTGTGAATTTGGACATTGTCCTCCACGTGCGCTTAAAACGTGGAAAACTTTTGGTTGTGAATTTGGATATTTTCTTCCACGTGCATTTAAAACGTGGAAATTTTTGCTGTGAATTTGGACATTTTCTTTCACGTGCTTTTAAAATGTGGAAATTTTTGCTGTGAACTTGGTCATTTTCTTCCCCGTGCGTTTTAGATGTGGAAAATGTTTGTCGTTAACTTGACATTTTCTTCCACATGCATTTAAAAAATGTAGAAAAGTTTTGCTGTCAGGCAAAAATAAAAAAAATGTAGTATTTCCGGAATGCGGGTGAAGGAAAAAAGCTTTGATGCGGCCGGCCAGAAAAAAATTTTTATTAGATTTTTTTGATGACTTAAGTAATATATAAGATCATTGAAATAGAACTTTAACAATAAATTTTATTACAAACAGTATGAAGTAAAGTAACAAACAATTCTTGATCTACAAGTGGGTATATCTAACCAAACTACAGTACTTGTATAGCTTAAATGCTCCAACTTGATTTTTTTTATAATGAACTATATAGATGAACCCATAGTCTGCGGCCAGATCAGAAAATTATTATTTTTCACCCGGTTGGTTTCCAGAAACGCTACATTTTTTTATTTTCGCCTCAATTGGAAATTATTTCAAGCAATATCCTGGCATGAAAACTTTTTTTCTTTTTGGAAATTTTGGAAATTATGATTGCCAGTTATGTGACATTTTTTGCTTTTGCAGCATGCTTTTGAAAATTACAAAATGCCTTCTGCTAGGGGAATTTTTTCCTTTCGACGTTCTTTCAAATTATGAAAATGTTTCCCAGTATATATGAGATTTTTTCTTCTTCTTTTGCATTATTTTTTTATATACTGTAAGAACCAGTAAAATTTTTTCTGAGCTTCTTTTTTTTTTTTTTTTGCACTTTGGGTTTCCAAATGTTCTTAATAATAGGATGTAAGTCAGGTATTTTAGGAATTCTACCCAATTTTTATTACTTTGACCCCTAAATTGATTGAAATTGAGTAGTTTCAGGCTCAGCATTGTTCTTAAATTGTTCTTATTTAAAAAAAGTGTATGTTTGAAATCATGAAATTGTTTTTTCCCTGTTTTGAAAGTTTTTTACTTTTTGACATGCATTTCAAAAAATATAACTTTTGGATGCTATAATTTTTTTACCTTTTTTCAATATTTTATATATTTTACCTTTTCTCCATATTTATATATTAAAACCTTTTTTCCATATTTTATATATGAAAGTATATGCCAAATATTTCATCTATTTAAAAACAATAAATTTTCCTTTGGTTTTCTTATTGTAAAATATTCTCAATTTTTGATGAACAAGATCAATTTTTTATACATTACCCCCTGATTTAAGAAAACGAGAAAAGAGAAAAAGTATTTTAGGTTGAAATTTTAAGTTATTTCAGTTAAAAAAACTTCAAAGAAGCAGTTTGTTTTGAAAATAGAATATCAATTTTCTTTTGGTTCACCAGAGTTTGTTTAAAATTTATGTTTAAAATGCGTTGATAGAAATTTTCCTTGCTCTCGTGACGATCATGAAAATTACCAAAAAAGGTTTGTTCACCATCCCGGGGGGGGGGGGGGGTACTTAGGCAAAAATAGGTGCTGGGTATGTGCGGACGGTAAGGGTCGGGTTTTTCACCTTTCAAAGTCTCTCTAAGGGTTACAAAAATCAGGAAATTTCGAAAAAGTCTCTCTAAGGGTCACTTTTTCACTAAAATTTGGTCTCTCTAACGGGATCTTTTTGCTTCTAGGCGTCTCCGGCTAAAATCGGTGTTAAATCTACTTTTGTGGCGTTTTGGTCCTTTTCCGTTGTACACTAGCAATCAGAAAGTTTCGCTGGGAATAAGGAAGTTTAGCAATCTTACGGTATGTAGTGTAAAAAACCTTTCGCTTGCGAACACGAGATTTTCGTATTGTGCGTAACCCCTTTTACAATTGATTGTAATGTATAAAACAATTTTTTCAAAATTCTAACCCAAAGGGTCTTTCAAATTTACCAAAGCAGCACATATTGTAACAATGTCATTCATGAGGGGTAAATAGAGTAATGATTTTCAAAATTCTGAAATTTTTTATTCTTCCTATGGCCTGTTCGACATATATTCTCACATTAGCAATATTAGATATCTCTTTAACTGCATTGGCTCTCATTTTGTTTCCTTTTGCTGCTGATGGTGGGATACAAAGACTGCATTGATAAAATGCAAGACCAGTTTTGATCCTAAAACCTCTGTCAGCCATTATTTCATCTCTGGGTTGAAGCATATTAAGAAAACCAGTATGTCTAACCATGTGAATATCTGAGGATCTTCCTCCATATAATGGTGACACCCAAGTGGTGGCTCCATTGGGCGAAACTGCAATCAAAAGCTTAACTGTATGATGCTGCTTGTAATCACTCCATAATAAGGCCTGCACCTCCAAGGAGCTGGGTCTTTCCATAAAGATCTCTGTGCAGTCAATGATGGTTCGAACATTGGGGTATAGTTTCTTAAAACAATTTGGCAGAGTTGTCCTGACTCGGGCTTTAGATGGCCATTTAATCAGGCATAAGAGTTCTTTTGACAAAGGTTTTATCCAGGTAATTAATGTTTGGGAAATTTTTCCTGCAGAAATCTGGAATCTAAATGCAAGGTCATCTGTTAAGTGTCCGAGTCTAAGACGCATCATTGTGATAAGGAATTCCTGCTGCAATGTCAATTTTCTTGAAGGGCCGGGTTTTATTGGGACAATGTTGTATTCTGATGAAGCCATATGGGTCTCTAGTTCAGAAGACACACGTGCTAGATTAGTTCTTTTAGTCCCCTCCCAGTATGTCATTACTGATGCTTTTAGTTTCACAAAGTCAAAAACTGTAGCAAACATTTTGGGATCTTCAAAGCCAGTGTAAAATAGAACATCATACTCCCGTGTCATATGTTCAAACACCATGGGAACATAACACCATGATTCTGTTTGGACAGAAACATTTGGGTTTTTTGTGCGAGTACCTTCATCCACTGAACTCGTTGTTTCATCTTCTTGGAACTCGAGTCGTGCTCTAGATGTTGGTGGCTCATCATTTTCTTCACAAGATCCTTTATCTGAGAATGGTATCTTTCGTTTTGCAGGAGGTTTTCGAGTTTTCTTTGTTGGGGTTTTGGCCTCAGTTGGTCCTTTTAAAAACAAAGTTGGAATTGGATTTTCGATAGGTTTTCCATCAACAAAATGGTTGGAACAAACGTACCATAATTTCCTGGTTTCCAATCCTTTCTTCCCAGCAAAATTTGTGCTGTCCATTTTGCTCTCGTTTCCTTGTCTGCTGGAATAACGTCGAATCTCAGCTCTTTATTTTTGACATTGCTGTGTATAATGTATTTATTTCGATATCTTTTGTCGTTATTGCAACGGCCAACACAACACCGATCATGCTTCCCCATTCTTCTGTTTGATATTAAAAATGTTAACTTTATATACTTGTACTTGCTCTAAAGATATGTAAAACAAGCAACATGCTGAATGGACCTTTACCTATAGATATTTTCTTATTTGGCTAAAGGGAATTTCCCCAAAATACGAAAATCCGTTTTTTAAGGCGAATAAGAATTTTCTGGGAAAAGCCACTTCAGGCATTCTTTAGAGAATCTTGCCCTCCATATTTGTACAAAAAGTCAGAAAAAAGTAATGACAGGATTTTGCACAGTCCAAAAAACCCTATTTTTAGGTAGTTTTTGGCCCAAATTTGCCCAAATAATTTTTTTCTCAAAAATCGGGATCCGTCACGTTCTGAGCATTGCCATTTTGCATCATTGTGCAAAAAATCAGAAAAAACTAATGAGCCAATCCTGAGAAAAGCTGGTAACAGACGGACGGACGGACGAACGAACGAACGGACATGAGTTAATTTATAGAACCTCCACCGGGGTACCCGGAGGTAGGTCCAAAAAGAATAATGTTAAAATGCAATAAAGTATTACAAGACACAAAAAAATCACAAGTTTCATCACCCACTCTCTAGCTTTTCTTTTCATACACACTTCACACACACACAAAGTCTCTTCTCACTCAATGTTTTGAGTTTTCTCTCTCTTGGAAAAAGAGAAAAAAACATGCAAAAATCATTCCAAAAGGAGTCAAAACTAAATAGTTTGTTTAATTAACACTTTCTTAAATGATTTCAGTATTTATTTATGAATTATGTCGAATTTTCTGAGTAAGTTAGCATAACAAACACCAAGAACTACCAAATTGCCTGCCTTTCGCCAGCTAAAATGTTTACATAATTTTCGCATCCAGTGAAATCTGCCCCAGCGAGAGAGAAAATCCATAATGGTTACCGTAACTCCGAAATCGTCTATTGATCCTGAATTACAATTTTAATATTTTTGCTAATGTTTTTAATATTTTTGCTAATGTTTCTCCAATAAATTTGGTGGTTCCAAGATGCACCCATGTCATAGGGCAAGAATTTTATATCGCTGAAAATCAAACGAATTCGAAACGAACGAAACATGATAACAGTGCAGAGGAAGAGGAACCTGAAACAAAGTTGTGCAGTGTGAACAACAAAGTCAATGAGTGGTACTTAGATGATGGACTAGCAAAGTACATCAGAGACAGAAGTCGCACGTACATTGTTGACAAAACATTGGAAAATGACATTTTGGAAGATTATTCAGTCCCTGAAAACATCGATCATGAAACTAGATCAGACTTTCAACACTTTCTTACGAAAAAGGATACTCTGGCTCTAAGTTATAGCGAGAGACAAATCCATGCAAAGAATAGCTGGAACAGTGAGAGGCATCATGACCCTCTAGCCAAAATCTGGCAGAGTGTAGAGAGAACACGTGCACAGAAAGACACCGACACATCACAATATGTAGATCTTGAGGAATTAGCCCTCAACTTTCAACATGCTATGTTGCTTCTTGGACAGGCAATAAATGCCACAAACTTCTTTAGAAGAAAATCGATCTTGACAACTTTGGGTGTCAAAAAAGTTGACATCAGATCCATGCTTCGAGAAATTTACCTCTCTGAACTGAAGGAAAGCAAAGAACTGTTTGGAGAAAGCTTCATGAAGAGTGTAAACAAACAAGCTAAAACACTGAACAAGACGGCCAGTCAAATACTGATGCCCTCATATAATTTCAATGATGTAGGAAGAAGGAAGAATGAACCGTCCGAATTCCAATCAGCCCTATCAAAGAGGCTCTTTATCGAGACACAACTACCATGGTGAAGAGCAGAAATCAAATGGTACCTCAAAGGATCAACACAAGACAAGAGGTAAGATCTTCTTATCCAGCACCTCAAACAAAGGGGAGACAACAAACTCAAAAAAGTTTGTCACAGACAACAAACCGCCGGGCAAAATATCTGCCGGGAGTGACAACAGACTCTTTCTCCTCCAACATCAGGAGGAACGAAAACCACCTGAATTTAGACTTGACAAAATATCTCCAGGGATAAAAAAACTGTCAATAACTCTAATACCTAAAAACTCTAAGGATCTTCCGCCCAGTGATAAATTCAATATCAAAATTAAAAAATGGAGACTCTAAAAGATGTGAAGGACACACTGAATCCAGAGGACTTCATGATCAAAATAGATCTCCAAGATGCATATTTCTCAATTACGTTGAATCCCAAATCCAAACAATGGGTGAGATTCAAATGGGAAAAGAGCCTGTAGTTCCAGTGCCTAATGTTTGGGTTGGGTCCAAAGATATTTACGAAGCTATTAAAAATACCCATTTCGTTATTGAGAAGAGTGCAAATCAAAATAGAAATTTACATAGACGACATTCTGATAGCAGCATCCTCACCAGAGGAGACGATAATAGCGAAGAATACAACCATTCACCTCCTACAGAACCTTGGCTTTGCGATAAATCACAAAAAGTCGGTCTTGGAACCAACTCAAACATTGGAGTACCTAGGAATCACCATAAACAGCCAGACATGACGTTCTCCAAAGAGAAACTAGAAAAAAATAAAGGACCTATGTAAAAATCTGAGAGAAGAGAAGAGAGTGACTCTGAGGAAATTGTCCAGTGTGATAGAAAATCTAATGGCCACTGTCCCAGCCTTCACATCAGCCTCGTTACAAGTGAGATTTTTACAAAAGTGTATGGAAGCCCATTGCGGGAAAATCTCGACAGGGGGTCAGTGGGACCCGAAAGAGAGAGAGATGCACATAAACATTCTAGAATTGAAAGCAGCCTCCCTAGCAATCAGAACCTTCACAAAAATATCTGAACAATATAACAATCCACCTACTGATAGACAACCAAGTAGCCTTAGCTAACATAATCAAAATGGGGAGACCAAAAAACTTAACTTTACTATCAGTAACCAAAGAGATATGGTGTTACATTATTTCCGAAAGGACAACCCTTACGGGGGGGGGGGGGTTTGTAGGGGTTCGAAATACCGTTTTCCCGTCAAAATTTTTGCTGAATCCTGGAATCCCGAAAATTGAGAAAAATAATAACACCGTCACACCGGTTTGTATAGGTTCAAATACCGGCATAATGACAAAAAGTAAGGCCAAATACCGTCACCGTCTGATTTTGAAATACCGTTTTCCCGTCTTTTTTTCCGTCAAATCCCGTAATACCGTACTAAAAAAGGGCCAATCCCGTCACACCCTAAAAGTACAACCCCCCCCCCTTACTGCAGAATACTTACCATCAGAGCTGAACAAACATGCAGACTTCAAGTTAAGGAACTGCATGGATTGGGGGGGGGATTGCAAGATAAATCAAACAATCTTTCAGAGACTGGCACATCTTTGGGGAAAACCAGAAATAGATTTCGTCTACACCTATTTCGAAAACAACAATCTTTTCACAAATTCCCAGTCTGGTTTCCGCAAGGGTGACTCTTGTGTGTCTCAGCTGTTATCCATAACACACAACATCCTGAATGGTTTTGATGTTGATCCACTTCTAGATACTCGTGGTAAAAAATAAATTTATAATAGTCAGTTATAATAATAAAAATTTGCGATGAATCCTTGGTTAAGCCTCTTATGAAGATCTATCAATGTTCTCTCGAGTCTTGTATTTTTCCTGATAAATGGAAGAAAGCAAACGTTGTCCCAGTATACAAAAATAAGGGGGACAAGAGCGTAGTTAAAAATTATAGACCAGTGTCTCTTTTGCCTATTCTTAGTAAAATTTATGAAAAATGCATCTTTGACTCCGTCTACAGCTATTTCGAAGAAAATCAACTCTTCACAAATTCCCAGTCGGGTTTTCGTAAAGGAGACTTTTGTTTATCTCAGCTGTTATCCATAACGCTTGATATCCTCAAAATTTTTTATGGAAACCCACCTTTAGACATCCGAGGTGTCTTTTTAGACATTTTCAAGGCCTTTGACCGAGTTTGGCACGAAGGCCTTCTTTTCAAGCTTAAGTCATATGGGGTTTCTGGCTCTCTCCTTCTTTAATCCAAAATTTTCTATTTGGAAGGTTACAGAGGGTAGTTCTTGAAGGTCAATCCTCTGAATGGACCCCGATTTCAGCAGGTGTTCCTCAGGGTTCCATTCTGGGACCCCTCTTTTCCCTGGTATATATTAACGATCTCCCCGAAGATATAATCTCCTTGATCAAAATATTTGCTGATGACTCTTCTTTATTTTCCTTGATTCTTGATCAGATTAGCTGTTCTCAAGAACTGAACAGTGGCTTGCAGAAGATAAATGAGTGGGCTCATCAATGGGAGATGTCCTTCAACCCTGATCCTTCTAAACAGACCGTTGAAGTCTGCTTTACAAGGAGGGTAAACCTAGATCCTCCAGTAATTACATTCAACAATTTACCCATTTCGGTTCAAGATCATCAAAAACATCTTGGTCTCAAACTTGATCAAAAGTTAGCCTTTGACAAACTTGATCAAAAGTTAGCCTTTGATCGTCCAGGTAATTCCACTTTCTCTGAAAAAAATCGAATCAATTCAATACAATGCCTGTCTTGCGATAACTGGATGTTTCAGAGGGACATCTAGAGAAAAAATTTATCTTGAGCTAGGTCTTGAAAGTCTAGCAGACAGGCGACAGCCGCAGACTTATCCTTATCTATAAGATAATTAATGGCTTTGCGCCGACTTATCTTGCTAATATCTTTCCTCAGAGGGGGGAGGAGGTTGATGAAGATGAAGATGAGGATGCTGGTGGAAGACGTAGGATTAGACCTCCTTTTGTGCCACCCTTTTGTCGAACCGAACGATACCGTGCTTCCTTTTTGTATCAGTGAATGGAATAACCTGGACGAGAACATACGAAATTTTCCTTCAATCTCTCTTTTCAAAACCGCGATACTCAGATTCTTAAAACCCAATGCCAATTCGGTTTTCAGACTTGATAACAATAGTGGTGTGGTGTCAGAGGAACAGGAGTCAGGGAAATAAGCCGTGTTCGGAACAACACTGTTCAGTGTATTGATGTATTGAGTGCGTGTGTGTTCAAACTGAAATATAAAATTTGAACAAAAACTAAGTCTAATGAAAAATGAAAACAAAATGGCTGACAAAGTACATGAACTAAGTCTTATGAAAAAATGAAAACAAAATGGCTGACAAAGTACAAGAACTAAGTATCAAAGGAAGTGAATGTAAATGCTAAGTATAATTGAGAAGCAGTACACAGGGTGTGTGTGTGTTGATTAACACCAAGTGTATGAAAGAATAAAATGATTGTTAAGTAACTTGAAAAATGTATTGACTTGACATGTCTTGACTCCTTGAATGTCTCTGTTGAAGTGAAGTGCAAAACTGAAAGTGGCTATTTATACATTCTGCAGAATAGAATGTATAAAATACAGACCAGAAATAATTTATGAAAAACTAATATAAATTATGACAAAAAGTGAATTACAAATTGAATTGACACATATTAATATACAAAACACTGACCAAATGTGAATTTAACTGAAAATATGAAATATATTCAAAATGGTAGAGAATGTGAGTAAAATGCTGACCAAACTGAAAATGGTAAACAAACATGATGAAAACAAAGGAAAACACGAAAATGACAAACTGCAAAATGGTGAGAGTGCTGTGTGGGACTTGAGACTCACTCAATTAAGGTTAACTGCCTTAACACTCCCCCGACATATGAAAAATGCTATAAAAATTTGAATTTTTTTGTTTTTGTTTTATTATATAATAAGGATTTTAATCCTTCAAGCCATACAACTGAGTTGACAAATCCATTTCATCTATTTCTCGAATATACCAATGACCTAACTGATCGATGTGTTTCTCGTTTCGTTTTCTCGTTTGAATTTTGATATTCCACGGTAGCTTTTCGAACTTTCCCGTCGCGACTTTCTTCAATTTCTAGAACCATGCCATACTGATAGACAGAAGCCAGACTGGATTCTTGTTTTGTAAACAAGACAATGTCGCCAGGTTTGAGATCAATATCATTATTGAACCATTCCGGCTGGTTCATGAGCTTTGGCACATGTGCAGTGAGCCAACATTCAAACCATGCATCAAAAATCTTTTTATTTAAGCGTAGAATTTTATCATAATCGTTTGAAACAGCCAATGGTTCGGTGGGACTTCGATCATTGTTTCGCCCGAGTAGCAATAGGTTCGGTGTGATGAGATCTGACAGCTCAAATTCCTTGAAATTACCAACAGCCAAAGGGAGGTTATTGATTTAATTTGAGATTGTTGCTGCTAGTGTCTCCCAATGTAGAATAGAGAGCCGTTCTTTGCTTGATGATTTTTCGATTGATTTGCGGATTTCTAGTATCTTCCTTTCAACACGACCATGGACATTATGTCCCCCAGCGGGACAGGTATCAAATTCTATGTTCATCTTCCAATGAAGGTGTTGTTGAAGATCGATGAAGTTGAGTTGCATTGTTTCACAACCCTTTACCAATTGACTTCCTTCATCTACCAAAAGCTTTTTGGGATATCCAACATCACAGGCAAGTCTTGTGAATGCTTGAAGAAATGAGGTTGTATTATAGCTATCCATAACCTTGACCTTGACGGCCGTTGTGGTCGCACAGCAGAATACAAGTAGCCAGATTTTGACTGTCGTTCGTTTATGATGTTCTGAGTATGAAAGGAACGGTCCGGCGAGATCTGTCTGTGTTGTGAAGAAGGCAGGAGCAATCTTGGGGTTGTCTTTGGAGAGCGGTCCCATTATAACATTGAACTTCTTTTTCAGTAGATAACGACAGCGAGGGCATGATGCACGTAC
Organism: Clytia hemisphaerica; assembly: GCF_902728285.1. NCBI lineage: Eukaryota > Metazoa > Cnidaria > Hydrozoa > Leptothecata > Clytiidae > Clytia > Clytia hemisphaerica. Next base: position 187,191 of record NW_027104047.1, read on the forward strand.
AAGTTTCACAAGAGATCTAACTTCAAGGATGTAGCATATTTGTAGCACATAACGCCATGTACTCTCGACACCTGAATGCGTTGCTGTCAGTAGCGTGGTGGCAGGGGGGGCAGCTGCCCCCCAGCGGAGGTCTTTTTTGGGGGGCGCCAAAATCGAAAGGGGCGCCAAAAAAGAAATTTTTGCGCCCTTTTACTTTGCTGATGCATTTTAGCGCCCCTTAGCGCCCATTTTAGCGCCCCTTAATAATGTTATTCGAAAATTTTCAGCTGCAGATTTAAAGGAATAGTGTATTACTACAGTTGAACTCGACAGCAAAGAAACTCGCTCATGTTTTTCCCGCAAAAAGTAAAACTACCCGAGTGAGTATTTCCCGTCAAGGGCACGAAAAAACCGAACGAGATTCTACTCTTGCTCAAAAAACGAATTAGAAGAAAATGGCGACTGGAAAATCTTTATTGAGAAAAACTGTAATGTTTACGAGATCTTTATTGATCATTTTGTGGCTGAGCAGTGTTAATATTAACTTAAATAGGTCATATTATTATTGAAATATCATTATGGAAAGTTTCAAAGCATATTTTTCAGTGATGCTCGAGATTCAGCTGGATATGATTTTTAATGTGAAACTTTTAAGTGTCAAGCAAATAAGTAAAGCACCAAAATCATAAAGTGTTTTTATTCAACTATCTTTGTGCAAAGTTTCAATGTTTATTTTTCTATGATGCTGAAGAGACAAGAAGATATTTAATATCAAGATTGAATTCTTTTGCTAACCAATTTATACAGAACTATCTCTTCTCTTGCTTTCAGTTAAATAACAATGTAGTCAATTTTGAACACTCAAGAGGAGAAAGAGATTTCTATTTTCTCTCGAAAGTGTGCATATGGATCTGAGAAGTGAAATGAAACTCATCAACAAGACAAGAAAGACTTGTTCATCTCTCGAAAGTGTGCATATATGGATCTGAGAAGTGAATGAAACTCATCAAGACAAGAAAGTCTTGTTCAAAGTAGATTTTCATGGTTCGTACTTCAAAATATGGGACATTTTTGTTCATCCAATGACTTGAAAAATCAACTCTGGAGACTGTAGTCTACATAACTTCAGAATACTTCGATAGAATCATGGAACGCGGATATTATTTTCTCGATAAAAGCACTGTATCATGAGATTTTGCACGAACCAAATAAAATGAAGCGAAAAGTAACTCTACGATGAACGAAAAACTCTGGTTCTGAGCATCATATTGTAGGAATTTTATGAAATAATGTTGAGGAAGTAGCAGTAGGACACATTGATTTGATTAAATTTAAAATCCTGTAACTATCATTGAAAATTAAGATCAAACCATCGATCAAGGGACTTTGTCTTCTTGTGCTTCTGGCATGGTTCGACTCTGAAGCTACATATCTCTGCATTCTTTTTGAAAGTCCTCGTACATGCTATGATTTGGGAACAGTTGAACATATTTTTCATGTACCAGTTTGTTTCGTTATGGATGGAGCTGTATTTTTTACAGTGGTATGGATATGCTGCTGTAAGAAGAACTGTTTACATTTTATTTACGTTGTTAACTTGAGTGAATGTGGAATATTGTGACTGGTGTTGTATGAAGTGACGATAAATACATATACTCAATGATAAAATTTTAAGATATTAAAACATTTTCTGCTAAAAAAAGGAAGTATTTTTTCACCAACAGTTTTGATAAAATTTTATTTTCTAGGTAACTTTTTCCCTATGAAGTGCTACTGTGTGAAAAATTCTGAGGGTGCTTTAATTGAGAATTATTTTTTTGAATGGAAAGAAATATTTTGGAAGGCAACTTCAAAGAGGAGGTCATATTATTATTCAAATACTTTTGCATCACTCTTGATAAAAGTGAAGCCATAAAGAATTTGTAAATACTTATATAGTTTTCAAAATCCAAATGTATATACAGGAATTTTGTAATGTGATGTTATTTTTTTCAAAAAATGTTTTATGCATTATTTACTATTTGTTATTTTGTTCATCTGCTCTTGATGAAACACAAAGAACACAGGAAAACAAAAAAGAACTGTTTATATCTTCTCATCTCACAATCTCTTTGTGTATAGAAAAACTCTTGTGTAGTATTTACATTTGTGAATCAATTTTGGCATAGCAAAACAGAAAATTTCCTTCATATAAGTATGATACAAGACAGAAGAAATTACACGAAAGATTTTTCATTCCCCTCCCAACTTCGAACTTTTTTATGTCGCAAAGTATTTTTCGGTTTGTTTAGATTACGAAAACGAAAGTGAAAATCCCGTTCGACCAATCAAATTGTAAACTTTTATCGCGCTCGACCAATCAAATTCCAGACACGTGACCATAATATTTTGATTTGCGTAGCAATACACTATTCCTTTAACATCATAACATATGAAATTATAATCTTGTTATTATCTTGTGTTACAATGTTGATTTAAGACTATTCTGAAAGTGAGTTTCCAAGACATAAAAAGTATCATTGAAAAAATGAAAAATTATATAGTGTATCATATGCACACAGTAAAAATAGAGTCAGTAGAAAAGAGATAGCCAAGGAGAAAGCTGATGAAAAGTATCAAAAGTTAAAGATGGAAACCAACAAGAGGAAAAAGAAAAGTGGAAGTGAAGGAAGGAAACTCAAAAAGATGAGATTAGCGGAAGAAGCAAAATCCAGAGTGCAAATGGAACAATACTTCGTTAAAAAGACACCAGTGAAAGAAAAAGGAATTGAAAAACCAGGGACTTCACTTTTGTCAAACAATCAAAGTCGTGTAGATCTTGAAACAAACATTATGCAATCCTCAGGTTCAGATGAAGAAGAGCAGATTACTACAGAAAACGTTAACACTGAAATTACCTTACCCTTAGACACTGACTCAGGTCAAACAGATATTGCAATTTCCTCGAATGTTGCTGAGACTTCCAACACCCCTGGAATTGATGAATTCGACCATGTAAATTTTGATGACGTTCCTGAAGATATACCCACCGTCGATCGTGGTCATCTTGACAAGGAAAAAGAAACTTCATCCTCAGATTTTGAAAATATTTTTAATGTATCTGCCGTACTTGAAAGAAATTTAACACACGAGGAAAAGATTGAATGTCTTAATCAAAAGCCTTGCCAGCCTTCGCGAGACGAGTTAAAGAAACGAAAAAAGGTAATCGGAGGAATCGAAAGACATTGCTCCGAGGATATGTTTTTTCGAAAAGATGAAAGAGGAGTTAAAACTAACAGATCTTGGCTAACATATTCACTTGATAAAGATGCGTTATTTTGCATACCCTGCCTCTTGTTTTAAGACGAAATTCTCCGAGGTGAAAACCAACGGCATAATCAGGGGAAGGCTTTTTGTAAAGATGGTTTTTCAAATTGGAAGAAACAATACAACGCAATCCCTGACCACGAGACATCACAGGCTCACATGAACGCAAAGCTTAGCCAAGTGATGTTTTTGCAACAACGGTCTTTAAATGACATTTTAAAAAGACAAGATGAAGAGCAAGAAAAGAAGAGACTAATCCAGGTTGAAGCGAATCGAAGAATCTTAAAGAGAGTTGTTGAAACCATTATGTTTCTAGGAAAGCAAGAACTAGCATTTCGTGGGCATCGGGAATCACTGGCATCCGACTCCTCTGTAAACAAGGGGAATTTCTTGGAAACACTAAAATATCTTGCAGAATATGATGATGTAATGGCACTTCACTTGGAATCCGTGGAGCGTGATCATATCGATCTCGAGGCGAAAAAGAAAGGTGACAAAGCCCGAAGATTTGGACGAGGTTCCAAGCTTACATTTCTCAGTAATGACATGCAAAACAAAATTATTGCTGTGATCAGTAAAGAAATAGCGAAAGAAATCGTTAATCTAGTAAAAGATAGTGTAGCATGGGCCGTTATTGCTGACACCACACCTGACGTTTCAAAACATGAACAGTTTAGTTTGTGCGTACGTGTCGTAACCAAATCTGGAGAAGTAAGCGAACACCAGACTAGATGTACCGTTTGACAACGTAGTAGCGCAAACATATGACGGGGCCTCGAATATGTCAGGCAAATACAACGGCCGTCAGGCCAAATTCAAAGAAATTGCTGGAGAACATGTTATTTTTGTTCACTGCTATGCACATAATTTAAACTTAGTACTTAGCGATGCTGCAACTGCATCGTTAGAGGTTGAGAAGTTGTTTGATAATTTGCAAGCACTTTATGTGATGGTATCTAAATCTCAACCCATACACCAACTATTCGAGGATTGTCAAAAACAGTTGAAAGAGGAAAGTATTCGTTCCTTAAAAAGAATCGATACTGTCCGCTGGAGTGCTAGAGAATTCTCATTAGATATCTTTGTAAAGCGATACGACTCGATTATGCTCATACTACAAAAGATTGTAGATGATAACTCTTACAAGTCTGACAAGCGCAGTACAGCAGACTACAACTATTTTCTACCAAGCAATTTTTAGCCACCGCCCTCCTTTTCAAAGAAATATTTTCGATCACAGGTCCATTGAGTAGAAAATTGCAGTCTGCAAATATTGATTTTGGTAGTGCTTTGACGCTTCTTAAAAACGCCGAGGAACAGTTAGAAACTCTCCGAAAAGATCCACAACAAATAATTGACGCAGTTGATCTAAATTTTGAAGGAGCCGAATGGGAACAGAAGAGGATTGTTAGAAGTCGCAGAATTTCTGGAGCTGGAGAGACAGCTGTCGATAAGAATAAATCGACAGAATCGATTGACCCAGAAGCAAAGTGGAGGATTGATGTATTCACAGTTGCGCTTTATTACGTTACCGTTGGACTGGATAATCGTTTTTCAGATAGTAAACATGTATTAGAAGCGTTTTCTATATTCTCACCACGGGCTTTCCCCACCTTCTTTACAGATTACCCAACAACAAACCACGTTGAAGAAAAAGTTCGAGAATTTTGTAATACCTACAAGATAGACGTTCATCGTTGTGCAGCTGAGTTGTTCAGTTTCGCTAAAGTTTTTGAAGACTTCGACTTGGGGCTAATCCAAAACAAATCACAAACCATTTACCTTGATAGCGACATTGATTACTTGTCTGACGATGAAGTAGAAATTGATGATGAAGAAGACGCAAGTGGAAAATTCAAAAGTTTCATGGATTGTCTGTCGGTTCTTACTAATAAAAACTACATGCTAATAGACGCTTACCCAAATCTTGTTCGAGTTTATTCGATTGCTGTGGCTATACCAATTACGTCTTGCTCAGCTGAACGCTCTTTTTCGCCACTTAAACGTGTCAAGACAAGGTTGCGCTCCTCGATGCTCCAAGATAGATTAGAAGGACTGTTGTTGATGTCCATTGAACGAAAGATTTTGTCCGAAATAGATGTAGATAAGATAATGGACATAGTCGGACAGTCTTCATCAGAATTAAAGAAAGCTCTTTTATAAATTAATCAATTTCATTGATATTTATATAGATCAAGATTTAACGGTTTCATGATGATGTATATGTTCAAATCAAAGTTCTTAGGTTTTATTAGGCTTACAATAATCATAATCTGAGTTGTGCTACCGTATCTTCTTTTGTCCAATCACAAACATTTAGAAATTTTTGAGTAAAGCTTATGTTACTTTGTGAAAGAGCTAACCCGAAGCATACTTTACGTCGTATAAAATCTTAACTTTCTCCATAAATAATAGAAAATGTTAAGCTCGAGTCTTTTGTTAACATTTAATCCATCAGCTTTGTTACTATCGTATTTTTATTTTTACAATTAATTCCAGTAAAAATCAATTATGGTATTTTTCTACCGGATACAAGTATTCATTCCTATTCGTTATTCAACTTTGTCATTAATATAACTCGATATAACTTTATAACCTTTCCTGACTTATTTCGCTTGATTTTTAATGGACTGAAGAAAAAGCAAAGGGAAAAGGGGGTTAATCCTACTAGGGAGCGGGCGCCTATCTAGGCAAAGGGGGGGGCGCCAAAAGCAAAATTCAGAACTTTGCCTCCCCAGCCCCGACCTAGCCACCACGCTACTGGTTGCTGTATGATGATTCCAATGCACTTCTTGAATAATTGAGTATGCCAAAGGAGAGTTTTTATCAACGATAGGAACACAGAAGGTTGAGGTACTGAGGTCCTTCATTGCGTTGGTTGCTTTTCCAATTGCAGTGATCTGGTCAGTTGGCAAGATGCGACCAGTGTAATACAAGATACCATCCTTTTCTTCAGATATCTTCTTGAATTTGGAGTTGTTATTGAAATGTTTCACCTCTTGAGTGGCTTTCCTGAAGAAGTATTGCTTGGATTTGAGAATGTCTTCATCATTTAAGTGGAATAATTCTTTGTTGGATTTTGAAGTTGTTCTCAATTTTTTGGCATGCTGAGATGAACTTGAGAATGTAAGCCATGATCCTGATAACAGTGTTAATCTTCGATGATTTGGGTCAACGAGGTATTTTGAGTAACTGTAACGTTCTGATATCATGTCAGGGATCAATGGTTTGGTTGATGAGACAAAACAGTCAATGCCTTCTTTGCGAACTTCTTCTCTTGATTCTTTCTTCAAGTGTTGCTTCTCCTGGGCACTTAGAGATATGTCAGCGGTGGTAAGAGCTGGAAAACTTGCTAGATCACCTTGCATCCAAGTAAAGCCATTGATCCAGTTGGATTGTTGATTGACATCTTCTATGGAAGTGCATCTTCGAGTACCCAGGTCAGCAATCATGTTTTCGGACTTGATGTATTTCCATTGTGATGTGTCTGTAAAGCGATGGACTTCAGAGACACGATTCCTGGGTCCATTGCTTGAGAGTGCTGTGTGGGACTTGAGACTCACTCAATTAAGGTTAACTGCCTTAACAAGTGGTGTGGTTCTACTTAACCGTTTAGGGGTCGACTTCAGTCATCTTCGGGAACATAAATTCAAACACAATTTTGCAGACACAGTTGATCCTTTTTGCAACTGTCGAAATAACTCTATCGAAACTACACAGCATTTTCTGATGCATTACTCTGATTTCTCCGATGATAGACATGTAATGTTTGACAGCCTTCTTCAACTTGACATGCTACCATTAAACCCAAGAATACTTTCCAGAATATTTCTCTTTGGGGATTCGAATTTTAGTAACAACCTCAATCATGATATATTAAGTATAACCGTAAACTTTATCCAAGATACCGGTCGATTCGAGGGTCCGTTGTTTTGATTGTTCACAATGCTCATTGAGTTTGTTTTTTGTTTAATTTTGCCTTACCTTTCAATTGTTTTTTTTTTCTCGTTTTTCTTTTTATAAGGTTTCTCTCTCCTGGTGGTAGAATCTAGCGGTTTTTTGGCGGGTGTGCTGGAACCTTTTAGTGTTTGTACCGGGTGACCCACGAAAAAGTTCAGACATTTCCCGACGTCTTGAGGCCGAACAAATGTCCCAAATTGCTTGGAGTTTTGATATTTAGAAAGTAGATATCCTAACTTAAAATTTGAGCTATCACTTTTTAAATTTGACCAACTTGTTCTCTGCTTATGAGCTTTTAAAGTCAAAATTCACTTTACGGAAAGTGTAAAAAACACATAAAAAGGGGTATCAAATTTGGTATTTTTAGACGTTTTTGATATACAGTTTTTGAAATAAATCTATGAAAGCGCCAATTTTTATAAAAACTAGTCTTGTTTTAAACAAAAATTACTTTCAAAGGTGTTTTTATTAATTATTAATGTCATAAAACTCGTTAAATAAGCCAATTTGTAAGTGATTTTCTAATTGATTGCATGAATTTAATACCTCTTTTTACGTGTTTTTTACACTTTTCGAAAAGTGAATTTTGACTTTAAAAGCTCATAAGCAGAGAGCAAGTTGGTCAAATTTGAAATTCTGAACTTTTTCGTGGGTCACCCGGTATTCTATGTTCGTGTCATTACTTATAAATAAATAAAAATTAAAAAAAAAAAGAAAAAAAAAATACTCGTGGAGTGTTCCTTGATATTTCCAAAGCTTTTGACAGAGTTTGGCACGATGGTTTAATTTTCAAACTTAAGTCATAATGGTGTTTCTGGCTTCCTTCTATTAATCCAGAAGTTTCTTCACGGGAGACGGCAGCGGGTTGTTCTTGATGGTCAAGCTTCTGAATGGACGGAAGTCTTGGCCGGTGTACCTCAGGGATCTATTCTCGGACCCCTCTTTTTTTTATTTACATTAATGAAGGAATCATTTCCATGATCAAAATTTTTGCTAATGGCTCATCCTTTTTTTCGCTTATCCTAGACCATATTCGCTGTTCTCAAGAACTGAACAGTGACATGCAGAAGATAAGTGGTGAGTGGGCTCATCAATGGAAAATGTCCTTCAACCCTGATCATTCTAAACAGGCAGTTGAAGTGTACTTTACCCGGAGGTTTAATCCAGCTGACCCCCCAGAAATTACTTTCAATAATGCAGCCATCGCAGTTCAGGATCATCAAAAACATCTTGGTCTCATACTTGATCAAAAGCTGGCCTTTGACTGTCACCTTGATGAAAAAATAAAAAAAGCTAATCAAGGTATTGGTCTCATTCGCAGACTTCGTAAATTTCTACCCAGGGATTCTCTTGTCACTATATACAAAACCTATGTTAGACCACACCTAGATTATGGAGATATATGATCGTATATGATCGTCCTGGTAATTCCACATTTTCTGAAAAACTAGAGTCTGTTCAATATGATGCTTGTTGTGCAATTACTGGATGCTTCAGAGGAACATCCAAAGAAAAAATTTACTTTAAGTTAGGCTTTGAAAGCCTGGCAGACAGGCGATTAATTAGAAGACTCGTATTTTTTCATAAAATAATAAAAGGCTTTGCTCCTGCTTATCTTACGAATATTCTTCCTCCCCAGAGAGAAGAGGAAGAGCGCAATGCAGGGCGAAGGATAAAACCACCACTCGAGGTACCTTTCTGTAGAACCGAGCGTTATCGTGCCTCTTTTTTTCCTTTTATATAAATGAATGGAATAAACTCGGAGATCATATACGAAATCTTCCCACTATTAAGTCTTTCAAGCAAGCAATTCTCCGATTCCTCAGACCCAGTGCTAACTCAGTTTTCAGAGCTAGTGACAACGATGGCGTTGTTCTCCTTAACCGATTAAGGGTTGGTTTCAGTCATCTTCGTGAGCATAAGTTCAGACATAATTTTGCAGACACAGTTGACCCCTTCTGCAACTGTCGACAAAACTCAGTAGAAACAACACAGCATTTTTTTAATGCATTTCTCTGATTACTCGAACGACAGACTTGTGATGTTCGACAGCGTTCTTCAACTTGACATAACCTTGTTTCCATTTAATCCCAAAACATTGTGTAGAATACTTCTTTATGGCGACCCCGATTTTAGCATTGTCCAAAATCATGATATATTGAGCATAACGATAAAATTTATCTGTGATACAAGTCGTTTTGGGGAACCGTTATTTTAGTCTTTCACTCTAACTGCTCTCCTAGCTCTTTTTGTTTTTGTTTTTCATTTCTGTTAGTATTTATCTGAAAAAGGTAATTAAAATTCAGAAAACGTGTGTCAAACTAAAAATCAAAAACATTCAATTTGAGCAAGAAATCATTTTCACCAACTTAACGCGACAAGGACAAAACAGCGACAAACCTTAAAACCAACAACAATAACAAAATAAAACCAAAGAAACAAAAAGTAACAACCCACAAATAAACAATCTTACAATAGACAAACAATAAATATAAATCTACAAATTTAGCATAGAGAAAACCGGTAAGTGAATTTAAAGAAAGTTGAGAAATAAATGGAGTGCGGATAGATGAAGACCAAAGTCTGGCATCAGGTGTGGCCATGAGTAAGCTTGCCCTGCTACTCTAGAGTCACCCGTCATCTAACCAAAGGTTAGAAAGTGTTGATCAAGCACAATCTAGAAAAGAAAAGGTTTAGAAAGAAAGACGCATAATCGAAAAGTTTGAAAAGTTGGCCGACGGCCCGGTTCGGCGTGCCGTATCCGAGTGGCCGTACGGTGGAAAAAGAAGAAGGAAATGAGGACTTAAAACAAAAAACGCACAAATTTATATCAATACGTGTGAACTTCTTTAACCAAAATTTGACTAATTTGAGTCGCTAATTCACATATCCTGCAAACAAGTGGAGCGCTACCAACCACTAGACTTTCTAATAAGTTCAAACGAGACATTCACAATTTTCAAACTAAAAATGTTAAAATAAAACGACAAATCCGATAAATGTTTTAGATGATGATGATGATGATGATGATTAAATAAAACTAGAGAAGACTTTCTAAGAATAGTGTTATATTGCTAGCAAGGGAATGGAATACCTGCTGGCGTCCATATATTTTTTCAATGTCTTCTGTAAACGAAAGACTTTTCCGCCTTGTTTCAAAGCACGGTCCATTAAAACTCTACCCGCCAAGCTAAAATTTTCCAAAGATGAACTAACCCGTGCTCTCCGGATGATTTCAGCACCAAAACAAGAGTAAAACATGGTTGAAGGCAAATTACTAATGCAAAACACTGCTCTGTAGTTATTTTTTTTCTTTTCATTTATTAGTTTATTTATTAATTCATTGTTAGCTTAGTTTGGGTTCCTTCCTCCTGGCGGTATGATCTGGTGGTCCTTTCGCGGGAGGTTAGGAACCTTTAGTTTTGTACTATTTGTTCGTGTTACCTATACTATAGATAGAAAAAATAGATTTCTTTGTCTCAAGGACCTGCCATCAGAGAATGGAACCCTAAGGTTAGCCAACGATGTAAAAATAATAGATAACCAACTACCTCTAGAAGGCACTTCTCCCAAGAGAACAACCATTGTTTTCCTATTGAAATGAGCACTCCTTTAAAAAGCTCTGTGTGCAGTGCGTGTTATGCTTTTAGCTAGATTTTGACACACTGAATTGATAGAAATTTGAATTGTTATTTACTGCAAATTTTGGAATTTTTTTCAAAAGATAAAGGTACCAATCTTTAGACAAATTGACTACGGATCGGCCTGATACCACTTAATCTTCATCTGGATAAATAAACGCTCATAAAATGATGTTATCTGAAAAATATATGTGTGATTTGAAGTGCGGTATCTCACGAATGAAAAGTGCATGAAGGTTGCCTGATACAAAATAAACAGATGAATATTTATAGAACAATAATATCTAATTAAAAAATTCCTTCTGTGAGGCTGCCTATAGGAAAATACACTTTTTCTAACCCAAATTTTGGAAAAATATACATCACGTGATCGATTCTGTCCAATAGAAGGTTGCAAATGAAGCAAGTTTTTATTTAATTGCACTTTTTACGATGCAAAATGTCATTAATATTTTTACAACCATAACACGGATGTTTTTTTGAGAATCAAGGCAAGTTGGTTATCTATTATTTTTACATCGTTGGGTTAGCAGCATGGAGGATCTCGGGGTGGAAGAAAGACAGAAAAGTTATCAGAAACAGGTGAGAAGCTTGTCTTCAAATCCAGAGGAGAAGGAACTAGAAAGTATTACAAATCAGCCTGGAACAAATTCGAGTAATGGTGTAGTGGAAAACAAGTTGATCCCTTTTCATGTCCTATAGATAGGGACCGCGAAAGACAGGGGTAAAACGATTGGAATCGACAAAAATGTTAATCCTAGGTTGTAGACCACAAGTTTTAGAAGCATTATTATCATTAAATGAATGCCCTGTAAAAGTTTGGTGGTCATAACTTCATTTTTCATAAAAATTTAATTGGCAGACGACCTACCAACAAAAAATAAGTTTTAGCCAGGTGAGCGCTTCCTCAAACCCCTTGTTGTTATACATTTTTGAAACCACAAGAGATCAGCGATGTTTGTTTACTTTGTTTTGATGAACCAATCAAATCCTACAAAGAATTATTCAGTTTTTTCTGGAAAAAAGCCACTTTTGAGGGCTTTAGATTTCCTCCCCGGCATTAAGACGAGGACAATATGAAATTTCAACCTTTTTTACATATTATTTGTCAATAAAAACTAATATTTTCAACCACGCTCTGCTGGCTTTTTTGGCTCAAAGTTTGTTGATATTCCAGAAATTCTAGAAAATTCAAAATGGCGGCGAAAGAAAGTGGTCAGTGGACAGAAAAGCTTTTTTTGAATCTTTTATCTGATAAGGTAGTACGCGAATGATGGAATCCTGATGTTCATTATGTTAACTATGACTTATTAGATCTTCTCTTTGCTAACTTTGGTACAGTTTCATATGGAAGCCGAGAAGTGCCATCGTGATTTCTTTATTTTCGGTAAATTTCTTTATTTTCGGTAAATTTCTTTATTTTCGGAAAAATTTCTTTATTTTTGTCTAAAAAAATATCTGGTTTTACCGCACGATTTCAATGTTTGGCTTCAATATTTGCTGCGCAATTTCAATATTGGCTGCGCAATTTATAAGTTACAAAATTAGTAGTGAACTGAGGCTATTTGACATACCTTTGAAGCATGCTACATAATTTCGTTAAGGGCAATGTGCTTTAAATGTTGAGATCACGATAAAAGAGAGGTTAGACAATGTTTTGTGGGCAGTGTGGGCAAGAATTATTTGAGGCTGATACATTTTGTGGAAATTGCGGTGAACGGAAAGCTCCAACACAAATCGAACATTTAGACAAAGAAATCATAGAATATTACTTTCATCGAGGCTTTGTTTACGAATCGAACCTCCTCTTCCTTAATGTTAATAATGGAATTCAAATAGACCTTTTCGCCTTTCCATCCGCCATATTGAATTGTATGCAAAAATTATGGTGGCCGAATTGCCGTGGTGAAATTCCCTTAGAAAGTATTAAAGTCTGTCCAGATATAATTGGCAGTGGAAACAAGAATGCCTGTAACTTTTGATAGTCAAATATAATTTTCTGAGAATCAAAAGCACTATATTTGAATGTATTTTTGGTTGAAAAATTCGCGATTTATAGCGGTTAAATTTGCGATTACAAAAATTGAGCTTTTTTTCTACTTATGCAATAACGTTCATTTTTACACCAGTGGTAGTTCAACCTTAGGTTAAGATGTTTGTTAAATTTCAAGGGGAACAAAAAAGTCCTTCGGAAGATATGGGACCCGAAATACCCCTTGGTAGCACTTTTCTGTGAAATATCAAATCTCCAACTTATTACTAAAAACGGGGGTAGTGATATGATAAAACAGTTTTTCGATCATAACACATTTTACAATCTCTTAAATGACCTCATAACCAAACTGTGTTTAGCGTTTTGGGAATTAGCAAAGTTCTTTAATGACTTAAAAATAACAAATGCAATATAAGCTCATACTTATCTTTTCATTAAAAACAATTATACCGTGATATCACTTCGCTTCGAAATAATCAATGATACCAATAACGCCAATGCAGCAACACTTAACACTTTCCAACTTTTAATTGCACTGTTCAAAAAAGATAACAGCCTCTGACCGCTATGCACCAAGTTGGCCAGAATGCCAAAACTAGGCTTTTTGTGTAGAGCTTGTATCCGCTGTTTTTTGACTAATTTTGGGTTATAAATATCACGAGTTTCTTTAGTCAAAATAGCTCCAAATAGGCCAATGGTAATGCCAAAACACTTAAAAAAAAAGTTGTGGGTCTGATACGCACCAGGTTTACCAAAATACTGACATTTGATAAAATTTGAAGTTACTCTAAGGGTCAGTTACTTACCGTAGGCTATTGCATATACACTGGATTTTTTTTCTGAAAATGAAAGCACTTTGTAAGTATATACGGGTTCAGAAAAAAATATTGGTGATATTACCCAAAATTAGTCAAAGAACAACAGCAGGTACAAGCTCTACACAAAAAGGCCTATTATTTTTGACATTCTGGCTAACTTTTATTTGTGCATAGCGGTCGTAGCAGGTTGATTTCGATTTTCAACCAAAATGAAAACAACTTCTCCCCTGGCCAAAGTCGGATTATGCTCCCTTATTTAAACACGTAAAAAACGTTAAAACAAAAACTTTAACTTGAGGGCTACCTTCAAACGAATTTAACAAAAGAAAAACACGCAAAACTAATTTCTAATAAAATATGAAGTAAATACATATTTGTTTTTACGAATATGTAGCCAGGAGCAACTTTACTGACTGTCATCGGAAATTTCTGTCATTTCCACTTCTCTCAGCGAAGCTAACTTGCAAATAAATATTGCACTTATGATTACGAAAGAAAGTGTCAATTGCAACATCGTTGAGGTTACCTCCACAAAAGAATTTTTCTCCCTGTAAATCTTCACCCTCGAGTTCTTCGGCAGTTGCAATTTCTGGGTCATACAGTATTAGACCACTCCCTTGCAAATCGGCTAGCATGAGACGGTCAGCACTGTCCTCATAGGAAAAATGGCACAAGGCCTCAGCTTTTTCATATATGGCTTTGGATGCATTTTTGTTTGTATCGTGGGATCCAATAACCCCATCATTGTTAATATATTTCGTAAATTTACCAGCAACAAATGGCTCTACTGTGACCGGTTCTCCATTTAGGGTCGCAAAGAAGGCATCTTTATATGAAAACCAATTCTCTCTTTTCGTCAGGTTTATTTTCTTGAAGAATCTATCGGCAATGGCTTTTGCAGCCATATGCATCTATATTTGTTTGCGTGTATGCTCTTCTAAGCTCATACCATACACTTTTGAGACTTTGGACCATGATTCATTGTTGTGCGCAGAAATGTAATACTTGCGCAGAAATGTAATACCTGCGCAGAAATGTAATACTTCCTGCGCAGAAATGTAATACCTGCGCAAAAATGTAATACTTCCTGCACAAATTTGTAATACTCGAGCTGCGTAGAAATGTAATACTTGTCTGCGCAGAAATGTAATTTGGAATTCGTTATCCTTTCAAATATCATATTCTATTCTTCGAAGAAATTAACTTCAACAAAAAGACTAAGAAATTTTTCGATAAAAATTTGAATTTCTTTATAAGAATTAAATCTATAACTTTGTAAGAACCATATACCGACAGTAAATTTGCCCTAAAACGAGAGTTATAGATTTGTTTCTTATAAAAAAAATTCTTATAAGAAAAATAAATTTGCCTATTTTTTGCATCATTACTTGTTTACTTTGTAAAAACCATAAACCGACAGCAAATTCACTCTAAAACGAGAGTTATAGATTTGTTTCCTATAAAAAAAATTCTTATAAGAAAAACAAATTTGCCCATCTTTTGCATCGTTACTTGTTTACTTTGTAACCATATACCGACAGTAAATTTGCCCTAAAACGAGAGTTATAGATTTAATTCTTATAAAGAAATTCAAATTTTTATCGAAAAATTTCTAAGTCTTTTTGTTGAAGTTAATTTCTTCGAAGAATAGAATATGATATTTGAAAGGATAACGAATTCCAAATTACATTTCTGCGCAGACAAGTATTACATTTCTGCGCAGCTCGAGTATTACAAATTTGCGCAGGAAGTATTACATTTTTGCGCAGGTATTACATTTCTGCGCAGGAAGTATTACATTTCTGCGCAGGTATTACATTTCTGCGCAAGTATTACATTTCTGCGCACAACACCATGATTCACTTTTGAATTTTTTCAATACGTAGAGCTCGCGTTTACCATTCGAAATACTGTATGTCATTAAGCTTCTCTGAAAGCACCCTCAGAAAACTTTTCAGTTTTGATATTTAATTCTTTCGTTCTTTCAACCAAATTTTAGACCTAATATCCAAATATTCCAGTGCCAATTCAGTTTTCATTTCATGAATAGGTTTTTTCAGCTTTCCGGCATCGGGAAACAGATTTTGGAAATCCATTTGTAGTTGTAGGAGGGATAAGGGCACTTTTTCGAGCGATGGTTTTACTAGTGTGTATACGCTTAGATGAACTTTTCATACAACTATCGCCAACCATTCTGCTTTGCATCACGCTAGCTTGATTGGAGACATTAAAATTTTTAGCTGGACTGGCTCGATGAATTTAATTAATAAAAATGTTTTGCCTTGTATTTGTTCATCTACAGAACAGCTAGGCCCTTTACCTGAGAACAAAACATCACATGACCCTGCTGGCTCATTATAAAACTTTTCGCATGCTAGCTTAACATTTGCAAGTGTAAACTTTGATACTCTTTAAAATCGACAAAGTCTCTTGTTTTTTCAGGAGCATATCTTAGAGTTTTTTCTGCTGCAGCGGGCGCCATTCTTTGAATATTAATATATGACAGTTTCTTTGTTGGCTGAATCTTTTGGTTATCACCCATCTTTTTCTGTGAGATTTTTTTGTTGTAATTTCTCCACTTCTCTGAATTTGACAATGTGTTAACTGTAATATTTTTGTAGCTGGAATATAACGAAAAAGAAGATAAATGTTTTGAACCTACCCTGAAAAGGCTTAAACTAGACGAGGGGGGAATATCGATTTTTCACTTAGGCGTTCTTGTTATGGCCAAAACCAAAACCGCTCTTGTTTGATAAAGTATTTGCATGACAAAATTGTGTACCATTTCTCTGTGATTTTCACCGAAATACTGTAGATTTTGAACAAAAATACTGTATCCTGAGAGAAAAATCTGACATTTACCGCCACTATGAGTCATCCGATATCCTGTTATCCTGTTTTTTTTTCTCCCACGAATACCTTTATCCCACGTTAAAAAAGCCTTATCCCGGATACAGTCAAACCGTACGCCCCCCATTAACTAAGTTAACATTACCAAATGAAAAAAATACTCAAATATTAAATTTGTATGAGGCGAGACCAATTTTATTTGTTGTTCTACGGGCAGATGGTTAGCAAAATATGAGTCGGTCGGTCAATAAAATAAAAATAAGATTTTCATTAATCACGGAAGGTAATTAGGCTTTAAGTAATATTTTCAAATAATCTTGGTCGAAAATTCAGCTTTAAGTGTAAATTTTTGAAATGACTAGTTCTAGAAATTTGAAATTATTTTTTTGTTTGCAGCAAAAATGGTGGGTTGGTTGCGCCCGTAGAACAACAAATTAAATTGGTCTCACCTGATACAGTTATACATAATTGTAGAATTACATGACATCCCTTAAGAAAATATTTGAAGTGTGTTGCACAGTGTGCAGCACAGTTGAAATTGCAAGTGTGCAATCGTTTGAATGCACACTACTTTTCACACTATAGCGCACACCTCTTTGCACACTTCCTTGCACAGTTCTGCACATTAAATTTGCACACTAGGGCACATTGGGCAGCACACTTAATTGCACATTAATAAATGTGCAGTTCAGTGAGCAAAGAAGTGTGCAGTGCACCTAATTGCACACTGGTTCGCACACTACTTTGCACACTGGTTTGCACAGTAATCTACACATTTTTGAATGTGCAGACTGATGATGGAGAAGATAATCTTTTACAGAAATCCAAATAAGAAAAAGTTATTTTCTTCATTCCCAACTTTTTGTACTAATCAGTGTCTCATCATTAAATCCACAAATATCAGGCCAAGCACATACTTTTTGATAATTATTTGTGATAAAGTTTAAGGAAGAAAAGATTTCCCTACTTTAAAAAAAATTGTATATATTTGATAAATAAAGCTTTAAATTCAGGATAATTGCATCTTTGTTTAAGTTCTATGAAAATTAGACTTACAGAATAAGCTTGTGAGAAAATTCAGCATCTTTTTGCTGGAAAACATCTAGAAGCTTATTCTAACCAATCTACTTTTCACGAACTCTCGTGATCCAGGCACAAAAGACAAGCATAGACATAGAGACAAAAACGATTCTAAATGATATCACTCCATAGCTCTGTCATTGATCTGGCTGTCTTCATCTTTAATTCTTTGCATATAATGAAATAAGTGAAGTTTTTCTCTTCCACAAGTTCCATGCTGTATCAGTAAGTCTGTCCTAGGTCCTCTCCCTCAAAAAATATTTTTGTTTTGATTTTGTTTGTTTCTCCCTGGCAACATTCGAATGCTCAAAACATTCTAATAACACTGCAATGACCTCAGTAAACTCAAGTGTGCACACATTTGAATTAAGTGTGCACACGTTTAATAAGTGTGCAAAGCTGAAGTTTCCCATCCTTTTCACTTGCACACTTAAATGTGCACATTTGTGTTTTTTGCACATTAGAATAACACAGTTGTCCATCAATGTGCAAGTGTGCACATTTTCAAAACAAGCTTTGAATCATGTGTGCATATGTGCACTCTATCGCTGCACACTTTGTCATTCATTTGCACATTTGATTACACATTTGCTCATTTCTGCACACTAACTGCACACTGGCTACACAGTCAATTTTTTCTTAAGGGATAATAAGACATCAAATAATGCAAATAATGGAGGGTTGCATAGTAATACTACGTAAACCCTCCACTGTCATAAAAAGTGGCAATATTTAGGAAATATTTCACAGAAATTTTTTTTTTATCAAGCACTTTTTAATTTTAAAGCCTTGGCTTTACAAGGCCAAAGAATTTTAATATTTTTGGTCATTCTGGTCAAATAAATTTTCAAATACGGTCCATTAGTTGATAAAAAGTTGAGTGTGCTTCTTTATCCCATATTTTTTTCAGATCGCATGATAGACCTTACAGTTTTTAGGTTAGATCACAAAATTAAAAAGCTGTTTGCGTGGAGAAAGTGCTTTGTGAAAAATTTTCGGTCCATTTTCTTTACTAAACTTTGACAAAAGGGCTGCAAAAAATACCCAGTCAAACTAAGATATTAACTTGATATATCCAAGTGTTATTTGACCCATTGAGTAATGCAAAATGGTCTAATTGGTCTCCTTAGAAAAGTGCTTTTTAATTAATGAACTTTCACGGATAATCATTAGGTACAATGCACAAGTAGTTTTAAACCTTTATTTACAGGATGACAGGATAGAACAAAATATATTATAATCTCAAAGTTACAAATAATAATATTTTTCCTGAATAAATGCAATGACCAAAAAAATAGATCCACCTAGAAGCTAGAGCAAAAAAATGAAACAATATTCATTATGGGAAAGAAGAAAGCTATACAAATAAAAACAACAAAAGTAACCAGTCTCGAAGTACAAACCACAAAATTTAGTTCCCGCAAATTTTGTTGACATACGAACCGCAAAAATTAATTTCCGCAAAAATTTTCAAAATTGGTCATCCGCAAAAATAAATTTAACGATAAATTTTCATTTCAAAGCTCTTTTTGCTAATAAATACAACTACAAGAAGTTTTTAACAGAAGATATAAACTAATGCGATATGCTACTATCTCCTCAAGAAATCAGTCAATTGTAATAACATTGCTGGGAGTCTTAGTACATGGTTTCGGTTGTTTTGGTAAAATTTAAAAGGAAAATTCATTTTTCATTCAAAATTAAATATAATTTTAGACCCATTTAAATATGAATTTCTTTCTAAGCACACTAATATTGATGTCTCCTATTTTTGTACAAAACGTATCAACAGAATTTTGGTTCATAAAAATTTTTATTTCATGCTAGCTGACCTCAAAAGTTAATTCCGCAAAAATTAGCTCCCTTAAGGTATACCTTAACCCTATCTGCCCCTATGGGGCACAATGTGCCCCCCTACTAGATTTTCCCCATATCTTTTTATCCACTTTATAAACAAACTTTCTGAAAGTTTTTGACTTCTTTACAAATTCATTTAAACAAAAAATTCTGAAAAAATTATTTAAAAAATCCGCCCATGTCAGCCAAGGGGCCATCCATATAGTACGTACGCAGTGAAGGGGGGAGAGAGGGGGTTTTAGCAAAAGCATACGTCTATTGTTTGAATGATGTCATTTATATTGTTCTCTGCGTACAAGAAAGGAGGGGGTGTCAAATATTTGGAAAATTATTGCGTACGTACTATATATTGTATATAGATGACCCTTAAGGCGCCTCCTTGTTCAGCAGTAACCCCAGAACCGCTAAATCCGAAAATTAATAGATAGCAATAAAATCCGAACCAGTTATCCAAATAACCTGAAAGTTTATACAATGATTCAGTACATAATGTAGATTAAGATTGCATAAAAAGATTTCATTGAAAACGCCCATATCACGTGACCGATTTTTTAGGGTAGGCAGATAGCCGTTTTTGCATTTTTCCATATTTATGCTGCTATTATGGAAAATTTCCATTTCTAATGCAATCTTTTTGTAGTCCATCTTGATATATTCATTATAAACTACTTCTGTACCAAATTTCATGGCAAAAGAAAAATTCTATCAGGAGTTATGGGAAAATGTTTTCTTTAAAAAATTAGAAATCTGCGATTTAATCACTTTTTGGGTTTTAGCACCAGCTTTTTGGTAATCAGGGCCCGGTTGTTCAAAAGTCGATTAGATTAAATCCCGATTAGCGCTAATCGCGATTAGATTTCGATTAGTTAATCCCGGCGATTAACTTTCGTTGTTCGAAAGTCAGATTAACTAATCGTGGACTTCTTGCCTGTGTTTTCAAAAACCTTAATCTTGACGTCACTTTTCGAACGTTTTCAAAACATTCGAAAATCTTTTTTCGTTCGAATTTCTCACTTCAAAGCAGCGACTTCAATTTTTTTTTTGGAAAAAGCTTCTTAACCCTCGTTAATCCTGGGTCAGAGCAGGATTAAAATTTGGCCAATTTAATCTCGATTTAATCCAGATTTAAGCCTAATTTTTTTCGAACAACCGACAGTTCTGTGCTAATCGGCGCTAATCGAGATTTAATCGAAAATTAAGCTAATCGGCCGCTAATCCACTTTTGAACAACCGGGCCCAGGTTTTAATGTACCACCTACTTGTGAGCAATACCAGAAAAAATGAGTCAAAAAACTCTTTGTGAATGGTATTTATTCTGTTTAAAAGTTCCATCCCATTTTTCGTGATTTGTTCTTAATACACTACTAGGTCAAAAAACATTGATTAGGCTCATGTTCAATGTTTTTCACTGACTGTCAGTAGCTTTTATTGACAATCAACAGTTTTATTGGACTGTCAATTACAGATTATTGACAAGAAATTTTTTGTATTGACTGTCAATCCATTTTCTTGAAAAGTAAAAGAATATATTGACCGTCAATACGTCTTTATTTACAGTCAATTTTTTGGATTGACTGTCAAGTACTCTTATTGACAATCAATATTTACATGTTGACAGTCAATTATTTTGATGACAGCTGGTTTTTTACATTGACTGTCAAGCTTGAAAGCATCAGACAAAGATTTATAATGGTTTGTAGCAAATAATATAATATCTTTTACTTGGATTATTAAACCTCTTTTGTTAGAAAATCAAACAAACAAAAAAACAAAAGAAAAACTACATACTTTAAATTTTTGATATTTTATATGATTGACATGTTGATTTTGCATCAGCGTAGGTGGGCATTTGTTTTGGTTTCGACGTCCGTATGAGCCTTGATTTCAAAATTATTGTAATTAAGCCGAATTGACCCAAACTTTTGAAAAGATAGCAGTAAAGTTCAAAAATTAACCTTTTTGTACCCAGACCCAGTTTAAGCAAGGAGGTTTAAGCCATCGGAGTCTCTTTTTAACGAGCATAATACAAAACGTCCATCCATCGTTTGGACCTTTTCCTGGCCTGTTTTCTTGTCTACATAACTATTAATAGAATATGCTGTGGAAAGGGAAAGAAGATCTAGTCAGTCACTCCTTTTCCTTTTATTCTCTTAAAGTGTGCGATATTGTGTGAGGCTGAGTGTGTTTATCATTTTCCACTTATACGGAACATGCTCTATAAACGTGACAAATAAATACAGCTCTTTTGATTGGTCGAAAGATCAAATTTGCAAATAAACAAGCCAATCAGATTTGACAAGCGCGGTGTTTGGAGCTCAATGGTTTAGGATCTTAAACAAGCGAGTGTTAACCATAGTATTTCCCAATCTCGCAGACACACCGAATTTTTAAAATGGCACCACTTTTCACCATGATGATGAACATTGGACATTTTTGCAGCATAAGAGCATTCTGAAAAGGTAAGGAATCATAATTTTTGAATTTATTATAGTACTTTTCCTTCATGTATATTTTGAAAGTAGCCTCAGGAACTTTTATAAAGTGTTATAATATATTAGCTATAATAAGAAAATCAACAAGTCACATATATATAATAATATGGTAAAAAGGTTAGCTAGATGAAAAAAGTCAATAAATTTACATATTTTTATTGAGAAAAAAAATTGTATCTCTGAGTTTAGAACTATAATAAAACAAAAGCATCATGAACAATTTTTTCCACAGTTAAATGAGGAAAGAGATATTTTGTATAGGTATACATACGAAATGAGCTGAACCTTAGACAAGCTCTCAAACAAACTTGGTAAAAACCTGCTTGCCTTTGTCGAAAGATCTTTCATATTATCAAAACAATAAAAATGTTTGCTAAATAGGCCAGAAAAATAACAGCTACGGTTTTCCCAAGAACAACAAAAATAAGAAACTTTTTCCTTTGATTTGTTTGAACATCCAACGAGGCTAGAAATTCTCTCAGTCTGGAAATGGTGCACCCAGCGTCGAATATATTCAGCGTGAGTTGGAGAATTTTTTTTTATTGATATCTGAATACAGTTTATAATTAGGCATAAGCTTTTTGCATCATTTCCAGACTGGCAAATTTGAAAACTTCAAGTTAGCAGTTTTCGAGCTAAATGACGACGTCATAAAAGTGCAAATGACGACGTCATAAAAGTGCAAATTATGACGTCACTCAACTCTGAATCAATTTTTCATTTCCGTAAAAGCTTTTTTTGAGTTAAAGTTAACTGGATTTTTTTGGCATTACGTGGATTTTCTTGGTAGAAAAAAAGTTTTGAATCAAGTAAATAGCTAATTAAAAATTCTTTTGTGCAGAAAAACCCAATTTACACGCTTTTTTTAAAAGAATGGTGTTTTTTCATTTATAACTTTAATTGTAGAAATTTTAGCGAGACTAATTTCTCGCCCAATTGTGAGATCGCTAAAATTTATCCACGCGAAATTTTATCAATAGAAAGGGTTTCAGTGCAAAGAAATGCTAGAAAACGAATCCAATCATTAATGTAGTACGGGTATTCGCTAAAATTTATCCACGCGAAATTTTTTGAAATCGTGATTTGCTAAAATAAATCCAAAAGAAATCAAGATATTCCTGGCTCGCTAATATACGCTAAAATTAGTCTCGCTAAAATTTCTACGATTAAAGTAACTTTTCGGAGAAAATTCTTAGGGTTAGAAATGACGTCACAATTTGCACTTTTACGAAGTTTTGATTTAGCTAAATTTCTAATTTGAAAAGTGCTTACTCAAATTTGTTTTTAATCAGGCATCTATATTAGGGCAGTGAAAAAGTTAAAAAAGAAGTTAGATATCACACCAGAAACACTAGTTTAAATAAATTATTACAAGCTAAAGTTTAACGTGACCTTTGAACCAGTCAAATTCTTCACTTTTTTCATGACCAACAAACCACACTCTTTCTTCTTCGATTGCAACTACCAGCGGTCTTGACAGGCTTTCCAATTCCTCAACTTTTTGGCTGATTTGTTTGTTCTCACCATTCCAAAGGCCCGTCTCATAGTCCTTTGAAGCGGGAAATATCCCAACCTCAGCATAGTTATCATCATCAATTTTCACAATCTGCAAAATTTTTACAAAACAGTTTTCCTTTTCATTGAAACAAAATTCATTTACCCCATACATAATGAGATCCTCAACATAGTCAACTACCGGTTCAATCTTTTTGAATTTCTTAGCAGTGTCAGTGGTGGTCTCAAATTTTATCTTTTCTTGGTCAGAAAGTTCAAAAGAAATCCCATTGTCAAAATCTGCAATAACTCCGTCTCTCTCAAGAGCTTGATTGGCCATTTGGCATAGGGAATTGTCTTTGTCATATAGATGGTTGAACTGCCCAAGGAACTGTGAAAACAAGACCCAATCCAGAATCTGAAATGAAGTGATATGAAGAAGTTATTTTTAAGATGCTGACTACTGTACCCTTATACATTGTATTCTCTTGTTCAAAAGTAAATTATGCTTTATAAGGTTGTGATAATTATTAGGGTAATATAGAATACAATTTCTTCTATTTCTAGTTGAATTTTTAGACCTAAATGTTAGGATCTGTTTAAACTCACTTGTACTGTTTCCATAACACATTCCTCCATTTTTGAACGATTGAGTACCCTTCTTGTAATCCAAGAATTCATTCGCTCGTTAGAGTACATCCAAAAAGCGTACAACGGTCCGTTATCTCTTATCTTGGTGACTAGATGTTTCAAAATGTGGGTTGTGATGTTTGATAAATAAATGGTGCAGTCCCTCTCAAGGAGAACCAAAGCGATGTCTACATCTTTTTCAAGGGTATCCAATTCTTCTTCATTGAATTTTTGTGCATGGGTTCGAGCCATAACCTCAAAGAAGAAAAACAAACTGCGGCGTTGTTTGACTTCAAGGCTGTCTTTCAAGAGGTAGATCCAGATTCGATTAGCTGTATACTAAAAAAATGGAAATAATTTTTACCGTGATACATTTTTAACTTACCAAATTTTACACCCCCCTGCATTCATCGTTGCTTCCTGAGTTTCAGGTCAAAATTCCAGGTTAAATATTAAAGAAAATCAAACTTTTTTTGCTTTGAGTTTGACAAATTGGAGAAGAGAAGTAAAATAAACATGAGTGTTAAAAATGTTTTTAAATGACACGGAAATCTCATTTAAGTCACATTTTGGGGGTCTTTGCAATGGAGATTAGACAGAAAATGAAATGCCTCACCTCAGTCCAGCCATGAGTGTTCTTCAATGCAACTTTTGGAGTTGTAAAAATATCACCAGTAAACCCAGAGCAGGTAATTGGAAAGTGTAACGTCTTTTTGCATCTTAAAAGAAAAAATAGTTATGGAGAATTATGGAAAAATCTGAAGAAAGCAGACACATTTTTATATTGAGTAGAATCCTTACAATTTATACCGAATTTGGTAACTTGTATACTTACTGTAATATTTCCCTTATAAAAACCTATTCAATTATCTTGGGAATTGAAGAATATAATATATTGATTCTAACGAGAATTGTAATTTTATTTCAAGTTTAGATTATGAGTTATGAGGATTTAATTTTATATGAAGATTCTTTGGGACACACTGTATACTGTGGGGTCCATTTATTAAAATTAGCGTAGATTGTTATCGAAGAAAAACATGGAAAACGAATATCAGAGAGACTAATTTTTTTTTTAATTTCTTTCGAAAGCATCCAACGAGGACCTTTTTTTAAATATCTGTTTCCCAGACATAGCTTTCCTGGAAAATTTGATCCGTTGGCCGAATATTTCAAAAATCTTATTCCTAGAAATGAAGATCTGTTTCTCCGCAAAACCTAAATTTTTAATCGCAAAGTATCTTTCCTAGAAAATTTGATCTGTTTCCACAATTTTCAGAATTAAAATTTTGATCTGTTTTCCCAAATAGGATATCTGTTCCCCTCTCCTGGAAATTTTCATCTGTTTCCCTTTCTTTTTGTTATTGATATCTGTTTCCCCCATAAAGTCCAATCTGTTTCCAATGCAATATCATCTTTTTTTGGAAACAGATATCTGTTTCCCAATTTATTATGTCATCTCCTAGAAATATTGATCTGTTTCTCTCTGATGAAGACATCAGCTGGAGCGGGGAAACAGATAGTTTTAAGGAAAAGGTCTCTCCTAGAAAATCGGATCTGTTTCCCCATTTTTCAAAAAAAGCTCTCTCCTGGAAAAGGGAAACAGATATTTCGGGGAAATGGGCTCGTTGGCTGCTTCTGTTCTTTACCTTTCATTGCCTTTTTCGATTTCGTCTTGAGACAGAGTTTTGATTTTACCACCATGGTAAGATTTCTTAACAACGCCCATTTCATTTTCTGCAAGAGATAGCTTTGATTCATCGACACCACCTTGGAATAAAGAAATATATTTGTCTAAAAATAGGACCTGAACGCAGTGCTCAGGGGTAATCACTCTTGAATTTTGTTTGAGATCTTCTTTTGCCTTTTTTTCAACTGTTTTGTAATATTCGTGGATACGTAATAAGATATTTTTGAAGTGAATCACCAAAAGTACTTTTCTAGATATTCCAAGTTTACTGAACTCTCCAAATACTCTTTTTCTGCTCTCTGTTTATTTCAATTTTGGTTTGTAATGAAAAAGCCTTTTCATTTTCTTGGATAAAAAATAGTCACGAAATAGGTGGACCTACCTATCAACCAATTGATAATGGTATGGACAACATCTGTAACAGTGTGCATCCCGTCAGGCTGGTAATGCTCGTGATATTTGTGGTACTTCAGCTTCATGAAACAATACGTACCTAAGAAGATATATATATGAAAACATTTTATTTTTTCATACTGTATATATGAAACCTATTCAACTATTTAATTGGAAGCACAGAGAACGAAACCCACAAAACAAAAGAACAAGACATTTAGGGTCTGTTACAAAAATGTTAACATTTTCATGAAAATATTTTTACTTTTCTCAAGGTATAAACGGTTTAAAGAAAAGTATGTCTATTTTGTCTGCCTAAGAAGCTGCAATAAGTTAAATAGAGTTTACCTTTAGTGCCTACTTCTTTTGCATAGTTTTTTTGTTGGTTTTTTGATTTGAGGTTTTCATACTTTTTCCTACTCTCTTCTTCTTGCTCTGGTGTAAACGATTCAAAACTTGCGTTCTTCTCCATCTTTTTGAATGTCTTACTCTTTCGTAAACAGTGAGTTGTTTCAAGACTTCTAAAAAATGAAATTAAAGTAGTCATATGGATTTCATATGTTGGCTTTTTGGTCTAGATATGAAAAAAATTTGTTTTCATCTACAGCGCCACCTAATACACGTTTTTTTTATTAGAACACCTAAAATTTGGATGTGCTTATTTTTCAGCAATTTTCAGCCTAAAATGTTCTTAAATGCGTTCTTAATTTTTCAGACTACTCTATCTATAATATCATGCAAAATAAAGACTTGAAATTGGTAAAATTTGGACAATATTTGACTCTCGATTTTAGAAAATCCATCCCTAAGTTCGGTTAAAGCTGCTTGAAAAGAGAAAAAAATGTAGTTTCTTGTCATTTTTTTCCAAACTGAGGCTGGGCATGTTCTTACGATGTTTTTAATTTTTTGACAAATTTCAGCCTGAATGTTCTTATAAACTGGGTTCTAATAATAAAAAAACGTGTATCTTAAATACTTCAAAATGTCCGAAGGTTTCTTTATCAAAATCTCAAAGAATTTTGTTTATTATTTACCTTCTGCTATCCATGTAGACTGTCTTTTTCAGTGCATGACAATAACAACCTTGTACTTTACACCATGGACATGCCATCCGTCCTCCAGCACCTGAAAAAAATATTAGGACACCCTTTTCCGGTTAGCCGCTTCGTATAAAAAGTCACCGAAATTTCGAGTAAACAAACCACCCCAATGGCTAAAAGCAAAAACATAAACAAAAAAAATGTAGTATGAGTATGATAAAAGTGTGCTTTCTGTGCTCTTACTCTGGACATTTTTTTGTTTATGTTTTTACTTTTAGCCAATGAGATGAATTTGGATAATTTTTTATACAAAGCAGCTAACTGTAAAACCTTTTTTGAGTATTTGAGTTTGTGGACTATACGCTCCAAAGGTCGCATATGGAGGCAAAATTTCTACCAAGAAATTCGTTAAAAAATCATTTTTGCTAACTTTCCCTCTAGCAATGCACTGATAAACAACCTTATTCATCACTCACCAAATTAAGTTTCCCCCATATTAGAATTAAGAATTAAATGAGTTGAGAATTTATTACAAAGTTTTTTCCTGAAGGTTCATAAATTTTGGCTTAATACTAACCTGGTTGTTGCAATACTTTTGCAATGGCCGGGAAGTCCAAAACATATTGTAAAAGTCGGATCTTCATCTTCACAGGTGCTTTCATGTACTTGGGGTAGTACGTTTGACATTCTGCCAAATTCATCAACTCGTCCACAAGGATTTCAATGTAGGGGTCCAGATGGTAAGCTTCTTTTCTTCCATTTCCAGGTACGATCCCAACCAGCATGATACCACCAACAGATTTTCTCAATTTTATTGGGAAATTCATAACCGAAAGCATAAGGGGCCACATGCTGTAGATGCAATGCATGGCTTTAAAAGGATTCACCCCGTCACAATTGAAATTCAAAACCAAACCATCATCATCACCATCAAATTCACCAGATTCACTAAACCAATTGTCCCATCGTGACGTATCCCATATGTCCCTGATATATCCATCTTTTGGGCGAACTGTGTGGGCGTGCAGAATTTTAACCAAGTTTTCGTCTTGGTACAGTCTAGCAATTCGTGGACCTATCGGGAAGTATTTGAATGTTTTGCCACTAGATTTCTTTGATCCACACTTTGGACATTCATTTAAATTTGCGTGTTCTTTACGGAAAACGATGCAGTCTTTTTCGCAGGCTCTGAATGTTTGTATGGGAATCAAAAAGTCTTTAATGCAAGACTTGGCTTGGTCATAAGATCCAACAGCTTTATTGTTTTGAGGCAGCTTGAATTTCTGATCCGATCGAAAGCTTTCAGACACTGTGGTTTTAGCATACCCTGGATGCGAAACAAATTTTCTCAGCTCGATAAATATATGATCGAGAACTGAAATATCAGCGCCATCATATAACGGAGTTTTAGCAGCCCAATGAGTTTCGAACAGTTCAGGATAGTATGGAGTATTTACTGAATAAATAGTGTCCTTTTCTTGGGGTGTATTTCTCACATAATGTTTGGCGTCATCTCGGGCGTGTCTTTAAACTGTTCTCCAGTAACGGATTTGACCATTGCATCGATGACTTTTGCAGAAACACTGCTTACCTAAAATGAAAACAAAAAGAAAAACCTGAATATGTTACATAATAACTATTATTTATTTATTTTTTCAGGAATTATATCGAGCACAAGAGCGGTTATTCTATCGTTATTTCAAGCGAATCACAGAACGCGGTGAAACGAGGAACGAAAAATAAGGATGAATTGATGATCGCAAACGGAAAAATGATCGCAAATGAACGAGACAAAACAACGCGCGGAAGAGTAATGGTTGTACATCAGTGAAGGAAAGAAATTTGATTAAATGATTTCGATTTGGTGAACGGAAAAATGCAGGAAGGAGCGCACGTTGTCAAAAATCGAGACCGTAACAGCTGTTTAAGTCCTCTGGATTGATCCCATATCTATTTGAACATCCATAAAAGACCTCCGCAAAAGTTAGCTTCTTTAAATGAGGAATGTTTTGTGGTTTTGCAAATTTCGTTAGAGGGAAATTTGTAAAATCGCGCTAAAAGTATACAGTATAAAGTCTATCCAGATATAATTCACAGTGGAAACAAGAATGTCTGTAACTTTTGATAGTCAAATATAATATTGCCAAAATTTTTTTGGCTTGTTTTGGAGGATCAAAAGCGCTATATCTGAAAATTTTAGGCTGAAAATTTCTAAAAAAATAAGCACATCCAGGCTCAGCCAAATTTTAGGTGTTCTAATAAAAAAAAACTTGTATAGCGCTTTTGATCCTCTAATACAACCAATAAAAAATTTCCCAATTGTATTTGACTATCAAAAGTTCTTGTTTCCACTGCCAATTATATCTGGATACACTTTAATAATAATAATAATAATAAATATTTAAATAATAAGGCGATACCAATTAAATATCTTGTTCTACAGGCCCGACCGAACCTATTTTTGCTAAAATCAAAAAATAATAATATTGTATTTCCACTACAATATATTTTACACACTAGTTATTTGTAAGAATTAAATTTGAATAAAGCTGAAAGTTAATTGAACAAGAAATTGAAAAATTTAGAAAATCGAGCATTTCATATACTAAAATTTTATTTTAATCTGGATCGAAGATAAAAAAAAGTGAATTTTTGATCCAGATATTTTTTGGAAAATATTTTCGGTACCTTACCAACCCTGATAAATGAAAAACTTATTCTTATTTTACCGACCGACCGACAGACCGACCAACCGACCCATATTTTTCTAAGATCTGCCCGTAGAACAACAAATTAAATTGGTCTCGCCTAATATACATATTTGAAAATGCACATAAATAGAGAAGTCTTAAATTTGAATAGATGTTTCTAACAGACCGGAATAGAAAGTGTCCGAAAATTAAAAAATTACCAAATTTTCACTAACTATCGATGTTACGTAGTCATAGATAACACATCTTTCTTATGAATATTGCGGCCAACTGGTCTTTTTCAACGTGTTTAAAAAGTTGAGAAAGATAAGAAAGATAATTCATAAAAAAAATGTTGTGTTATTTCTGACTACGTTATATGTTCCACTCTCGCATCGACGGAGAAAATTGGTTTTTTTTGACAAGATATTAATGTTATGAACATCAAATTTTGCACGAACATGCATCAGAACAAAATAAACTTGCGTGGTCATTTTCAGATCCATAACTTGTATGGGTGGTATTCATTTTACAGACCAAAAGCAAATAGTAATTTTTCAGCAAATTCACCTAATTTTTTATTTTGAAAAGTCAAAAATTTTTAAATTGTAGAAAACATTTGAAGTAGTTTACACATCTAGATAAAAAAATTAACGTTAACACTCATTTTTTGTCCGATGTATTTTCAAACCATATAAGAGGAAAATTTCAGGTTTGCGATGAAAAAATTTTGTTGCCATTTTATTTGGTCGGGATATTATTATTAAATACTTCCGCCTGTGATATGAAATTGCCTGAAATTTATTTAATTTATGTCGATATTTCGATGTGTAACTTATATTTTTGTCTGTATCCAAAGAAGATCGGAGTAGTTTTGTTACTTTAACCGCAGATATTTTTATTCTTACGTTTTACCTCCCTGATTCTGTGAAAAAGTAAAGATCACCTGAAAAAAAACAAATCGAAAAGATGTTCGTTCACCTAAACTTGGGTTATAGCCAAAAATTGTTCAAAATTAAGTTTTTTGACTAAAAAATGCCTGTTTCTTGGCCACTTATTAGATTGCTCTTGCAGTAAAAATTCACAAAAGATCCCTGGTACCCGAGGATGAGGCACTAATAATTTTCGACAAAACTTTTCCAAATTTTAAACTAATGAACGGACACTCAATTAGCGGACCCTCTGAATAGCGGACAAATTTTTTCGCACGAAATGGCCAAAACCCCTATTTTAGCTCTCCAATTAGCGGACATTGAATATCAAACGGGTCACAGACGTCCAAAATTAGCCTTATTATTCAAATTATTTCTACAAATTTCCAGTTTTCCCTTGACCAATTCAACGACTTTAGGTGGGCCAAAGAAATCATAAATCACTGGTACTTCAAGTCCGTACCCACCACCTCGATTTAACCTCGTGCCAGTCACTCGAGCTCTTTTATGGCCTAGTCTCTGCAAAAAATTACTTTAGACCCCAATTTTGTATTTTCGACACCCTGGGATGGCCTAATTTCAAAGTTGGAGCTCCGAGATCAAAAGTTTCTAAAAGGTGGACACTTCTAATTAGCGGACACTAACCCCTTTCCCCGACGGTGTCCGCTAATTAGAGGTTCCACTGTATATCTGAATCAAATATTACAATATCGTTTAACTACAAATAAAGGCCTTCTTGAATAAACGGGGAATGGGCTACAGTAATACATATCCACAAAACTCACTCAAAGTTAGATAGATCAAAGATATTTCACGTTTATTTTCAGTCATCTGTTTAAACGGTACTTTTAAAAGCAAGAGAAAGAACAGAAATGTTTTCGGACTTAAAATATTCACTCAATTTTACATGGACAGCCTATGCTTACGAAAGAAAAATTTCCAAGTTCAAAGTTAAAATTTTGAGATGATGTCATAGTTTGATTGCGCAATCAGTTCTAAATGCCACGCCCTTTTTGTGACGTGCAGGCCATTGCTCTCCTTTTGGGGGTTTTCTCTCATCAGCTACGTTTATTCCTCATATAAATAGAGCCTTATTTTCGAATTTCGAATTTCGAACAAAATTTCGAATCAAACATTGTTTTCAAATGGTGCCATTGTTTTGAATTCAAAAAAAATGAGCCCACTTTTTGAAGAAATCCAGAGGAACAGACTAGAAAGGAGATGGAAACAATTTTCTTGCTTCGATAACACTTACAGAATAAAGTTAAGTATTTTTTTACCTTTTAGTTTTCCTGAATCCATTTTATTTTGCCATAACGTGGTCCTCAAAACTCAAAGTCTTTTTTAAAATGCTACGTGTTATGGTTTAATTTCAAGTTTTATAGGGGTGAGGGGATTATAGAATTAAATATTGACAATCAATTAACTTTCGAAAAAAATATCAGCAGTCAATTTATTTTTCGAACGATTTATTGACAATTGATATAGAAATAGAAGGTTTTATTGACGGTCAATAAAAAAATCGAATGTTTTATTGAACGATCGAATATTTTATTGACCGTCAATGGATATCCGGACATTTTTTGGGAAGTGCGCAGGCTCTAAATTGTAATCTTCAATTTCGATAATCTTCGATTTTTTTATTTCACGTCGATCTTCACACGAACACCATGTCTTCTTTACCTGGCCAAGCACCAACACCAACACCAGTCTTCAACCCAGCAATGTTTGTCAGATCATCACCAACAGCATCAACGGGTGGTCCGTCGCCAGAATTGCCAATGATCGAGCAGAATTTTCAAACATACAGCCATCTCATAAACTCACACAACCTTCTCAACTACATGCAACCACTTCACCAATTATCATTAAACACTCAACAAACACCACCTTCCAACAACCGCCCAACTCCTAAAATTCAAATTGCACGACCATCAGAGCAAATAGAAGAAGAAAACAATCAATCACAATCAGAGCTAACATTTGAATTCCTGTTGGAATTTTACAACAAGTACAAAGATATTGTCCCGTTTTGTCGGTGTGAAACTGACTTCACGTACGCACTTGAAGAATTTAAGAACAAGAACCATCCCAACAATTATGCTGCTCATATAGTGTATTTGGTAAGTTCACATCCTTAAATTTTTTCATCGTCTTTTGATCGTGATCGATTGTAGGGTATTGGAAAATTTATTTTAGTTCACCTCGCCCCCTTACTACGACCTAGTAATAAAAAAAAGTCATTCTTTCCTTTTCCTTTTCTGCCGAATTTGGTTTATTTATGAAAAACGTGAAAATTTGTCTTAAGGGAATTTTTGGGACTTCTGGTTTTACCCTTTTTCCTAAACGATGTCCTGTGTTTGTCCTTAACCTTTGTACTATCTTCAAGAGGTATAAACGATTCATTTTTTTTTCAGAATGTTGCTAATAAAGCTATCAAGAGGTTTCAACTCAACGAAGGAGATGAAAACCATGGTAACGAGATAGAGAAGGCAAATGCTCTTTACTGGGTAAATGTTAACTTAAATTCTGTGTCTCTGATTATGTCGAATTCTTATACGTATCCTGCTCTTAAATTGTTGTTAGAAAGAGCTGTCACTTTAAGCGAGCATTTGCACTCAAAACATTTTTACTATCCATAGGCTAACAAATAATGCGCTTTTGCTTTCTTTTTTTCTATAGCTAATGAAGGCTTTAAAGATGAAAACCACGGACAAGCATGCGAGAAAGTTCTTCAGCAAACGATTTTCAGCTCTTCTGGCAACCAAAAAGCACCAAGAGAAGGAGAAGTAAGTATATTTTGATATATTCTATTTGTTGATCTATTGTTATTTCAAATCTTTCCATATGAACAATACCTTAATCCATGATAAATTTGAATAGGTGTGTCAATCAAAGAAAATATTACATCATGAAGAATATAAAAATTGCATGCAAAAAGGGAAAACCCTAAGCTCAATTAATATTTTTCCACTTTTTGTTTAACATTTCGTAATTTTTATAAGAATAAGGAAATTTAGACTTTTGCTGGGCTGCTGTTATTCTTTTGCTGAATTTTTTTTGAGTTATTTTGCTTTTCATACGTTGGTATAAACTACTTAAATCTGAGGCCAAGACTTAGATATTTATCGAAGGTATAGCCGAATTTCAGCTTTGTGTCTTGTATAACAATGTTCTTATAAAAATACGTGTAATTACCTCAGTGTTTTACGAAAAAAAATTTATGCTTTAAGGATGCAAGCCGAACAAGAAGGAATAAGCCTCTACCAATATCGACAACGAAGAAAGCTGGTAAATCAGGTGAAGAAAAAGAGAAAGAGAAATACCGAGCAACCTACCGACGATCTCGCCACCGACCAACCTACCGACGATCTCACCAACGACCAACCTACCGACGATCTCATCACCGACTATCTCGCCACAGACCAAGTTACCGACCATCTCGCCACCGACCAATCTACCGACCATCTCGCCACCGACCAACCTACCGACCATCTCGCCACCGACCAACCTACTGACCATCTCGCCACCGACCAACCTACCGACGAAAGTAGCATCTATCTAAAGAACGTCTATCCTCCAAAAATCAAAAAAGGTGATATCGCTGCTGTTGCTTGGGAAACGGAGCTAGGATTTTGTGAGGTGTGTGAAGAAATCGAAGAGGGGGAGATGAAAACGGTGGATCTCAAACAAATCAAAATGAAGGATGGGGTACTAATGCTTACGTGGAAACGCAAGGTTTGGAGTCTTTCTAGCAACTTTTTGTTAGGGACTGTTGAGTTAGACGCCGACAACAAAGTAGTGGATCTACAACATCATGTAGAACATTACCAGGCCTACTATGAGAAATATCTTGTTTTTCATCCTTCTTCTGAAGACGAAGACGTCAGAGAATAGGTGTTTCCTTTGTCTTTTCGTCAGAGCTCTTAAGAGAATTTAACAACCACGGTCTGTAAGAATCAGCGTGTCTGAATGTGATTTGCTTTTTTGGATATTTTGTTATAATCAATAATGTAAGAAATTTCACAGTCTGACTTCAAACGGTTTTCGTTTTATGGCAATTCTTTGAATTCTGGTATTTTTCTGAGGGAAGCAAGAAAATGGGGTTTTAGTACCTTTTCAGTGCACTAAATTTTCAGATTAATCTTCACAGCCAATTCTGAAAAAATAACACTTTACACACTTTCCTGATACAGTACGACTCTTACAGACAGTGGCCCTTATAGTAGTTCTTGTGTGTGTTTCACTAAATTTGCAATGTTTATCAAAGTTTCTCTCTGTGTAATCTTTGTATCGGTCGGTACAATTTACATAAATCTCTAAGGGTCGTAGAAAAACAAATTTCACAAGTAACGTTCAGTACAATATAGAAGGGTCGGAAATGTTAAAACCAACAAATTTTTGTAATGGTCGGTACAATTTACATAAATTTCTCAAAATCTCTTAGGGTCGTAGAAAAACAAATTGCACAAGTAACGTTCAGTACAATATAGAAGGGTCGGAAATGTTGAAACCAACAAATTTTTGTAATGGTCGGTACAATTTACATAAATTTCTCAAAATCTCTTAGGGTCGTAGAAAAACAAATTGCACAAGTAACGTTCAGTACAATATAGAAGGGTCGGAAATGTTAAAACCAACAAATTTTTGTAATGGTCGGTACAATTTACATAAATTTCTCAAAATCTCTTAGGGTCGTAGAAAAACAAATTGCACAAGTAACGTTCAGTACAATATGGAAGGGTCGGAAAGGTTAAAACCAACATTTTTGTAATGGTTGGTACAATTCATATAGATTTCTCAAAAGGTAGGAAAGGTCAAAAGCCCCGAAGTGTATTTTTTAATAACGTCAAAAAGAATTTATTGAGGTGTTGCCAAACAAACTAGTTCTTAGGGTCTTAAAAAATATGTACACATTTATATCCACAGTAGTTTTAATTTACCTAGGGAGTTCATTTTCAAATATTTTTTAGCTTTAGTGAGAAGGAAAGTGATTTGATTTCAATGTGTTCCATTTTTTAACTAATATTTCATATACTAAGCTATATTTTTCTTTATCCTAATATATATAAATATCCAATATTTGGAACAAAAATATAATCTATAATAATATACAATTTTATAATTTTATTTGTACCATATACAATAGCATTTTATATACTAGCGCATAGTAGTTCCACTTTTAAGTACATTCAAGTTTTATTTATAAGTATTCAAATTAACTTATATTATATATTGATCAATATTCATGGTCACAAAATTGCATTTTAGTTGTTCCAATTTTATTTGTAAATATTCGAATGATGTCCAATAGATTCAAAATAAATGACTATTAACATTACGGTCACCCAGTGTCTTGTACAATCTTCTGTCTGAACTTCTTTTGAAGCTTTTACGTAGCTGTTTATCTTGAGTGCGTGCTAAATTAGAATAATAACATTCAGGATTATCTTTTTTACGAAAAGAGGCCTAAAAAGATTTAACTTGATTCAAAACTGAAAAGTAGTTTTTTTTTTAACATCGAAACTATCTTACCCTCGTTAATTCTGTTGTTTTGGCTGTGTTTAGTCATCCTTGATCAAGAATCTTTTATCTAAACAACGATCTCTACCTTCTGGGAGTTTCACTTGGGCGATCTCCAAATACTATAATCGAGAAAAAAAAAACATAAAAAGTTAGTAAGAATATTTTCTTTCTTTGGGTTGAGGTTCGGTTGGTTCAAAATTTTAGTTCGAAACAACTGCGAAGGAGCGTTCTTTTTTTTTCTGAGAAACATTGAAACATTGTTGTTGTTTGATTGGCTCGCTCATTGTTTATGGAATTGATTCTACCAATCAGTACGTTTCGAATGTAATGCGTAGAGATAAAATTTGTAAACAAACTAAAATTGAAAAAAACTACTGCTGTGATGGTAGGCAACTGCTTTTAACAAGATAAAGGGAAATAAGTAAGTAACTGTTTTGTTGATCAAAAAAAATAAAAGTCAGTAAATAAGGCTAAATTTATTTTCATTCTTTATGTAGTACAATTACAAGTTGTAGAAACTGTAAACAAACTTTTTACATATAATAGTTAACATCATTGTAAGGCAAGACATCAAGGCAAGAGTATCTTCTTAAGAATTTTTTAAGAGGAATCTAAACTAAAGAAATCATTAAATCGTCCTTTGAAGCTTTCAAGCTTGACAGTCAATGTAAAAAACCAGCTGTCATCAAAATAATTGACTGTCAACATGTAAATATTGATTGTCAATAAGAGTACTTGACAGTCAATCCAAAAAATTGACTGTAAATAAAGACGTATTGACGGTCAATATATTCTTTTACTTTTCAAGAAAATGGATTGACAGTCAATAGAAAATATTTTTTGTCAATAATCTGTAATTGACAGTCCAATAAAACTGTTGATTGTCAATAAAAGCTACTGACAGTCAGTGAAAAACATTGAACATGAGCCTAATCAATGTTTTTTGACCTAGTAGTGATATAAGTGTGCAAAGTTTCATGAAATCTGAATCACCCTATCAGGAATTATTCAAGGGGGCCTAAATGTGCCACTTCGGAGCAGCACAAGTCCCCGAAACCCTCAGGCAGATCGGGTTAAATATCTCTCATAAACAGTCAAGTTCTAAGTGACGCAGCTTTTTAAGTATATATAACTATCCACTAAATCCTTACATAAAATATCTTGAGGGTGTGCCAAATGGTTTGAAAAAACTTGCTGATCTTCTTCGTTGATATAGTGTGATGGTCCTTCATCAAGCTTGGCAAGGGCGCTAACTTCTAACAGGGAGTTTTCAGTGATCGGAATATGCTGGTCCTCAGCATTGTATTTCTTTTGAAGATATGATTAGGGACACCTGCTGGTAGAATAACACCTGCTTGATGCCTAACTCGATGAGCATTCTCTTGCAAAAATGTCGCACTCACGTTGGACAACTGGGACAAAAATATAAGCCATTACTTTTTTGTCGATTTCACTGTTGGGATTATATGCATGAGATCGTAGAAGAAAATTCAATTGTTCTCAATTCAATGAGTTCAAAGGATCTTCCATGTTTCCAAATTCATCAGTAAGGAAGGCTTGAATTGTCCCCATGGTTCTAATTTCGGTACCTCTATCTACTCTGAGATATGTAGGAATTTCTTTTGAATCCAGCAAATATTCCATATAAAATCTGCCAATCAAGTTAGGGTCAGAGTTCGAGGTCCAAACTCTCAGGAAAATAATTTTTCTTGAAAAAGTATCAAGACAACCATAGATTGCAACAGGGAAGGTTGAATTTTGAAATCCCATCAGTTTATCATGCCCGTCAAGGGGGTACGTCCAGCCTGGCCCTTCAGAAACAAAAGGTTGTTTTTCTTTCTTTCTTTTTTTTAACGTTTCTTGACCCCACACCCTCTGGATCCAGTTCATACATCACATCAGAAACCAATTGTCTGGGAACGCGCAAGTGATATTCGGTACGAACTTTCAGGTGCATGGCCCTGTACCCCAAGCTTTTACCTGGTCCTTCTAGCTCACTCCTAATGACTCCAATGACATTATCAACATTGATGTTTTTATCAATGTAACCAATTTGAAAATGATCTAACCTTCTGGCAAGGGTTGGAACAGTCCATGGGTATTGATGATAATCCCTCTTCATGTAATCAACTATTTCAGACCTCTTAAGATTCTGCTCGACATACTTTAAAAGATCTGCTTTCAATTGCTCATTAAACTTCCATTCCACAGCAACTGCCATTTTGAATCAATCACTTGCTGTTTGCCCAGTGCATATGGTCGCATGTGAGTGCATGTGAGATTCGGGAGATAATAAAAATAAAACCGTGATACTGATACTCCTGGGCTACGGGGGTCTAATTTCTTTTTTTTGAAAAAAAATTATAGTGCGTAGCCCACGGATATCAGCCCATATAAAGTGTGCTGTATATGTAGATACAATTGGGCTGATACTCATGGGCCACGTTGATAAAAGAAAACAATTTTTTTTCTTTTTTTTATATTTTTTTTTTATGTTTTCATTTTTTTCATTTTTTGTAATCTTTTTTAAATTTTTAATTTTTTTTACTTTTTTTTTATTTTCTTAAATATTTTTAAAAAAGTTTTTATAATTTATTTTACCATTTTTATTTTTTAATTTTTTTACTTGTTTATTTCATTTCATTTTTTATTTTTTATTTTTCTATCTTAAGTTTTGACTTTTTTGTTCAAAATGCTCTAAAACATCGTTGATACCGATGGGCCACCATACATATCAATGTCAACCAAATTATTAACTCGCCAAGATTCTGTAAAATACATCAAATTAAAAAAAAAATGAACTGGAAAGCGGTTGATAGATCATTAAGCAGACCTATACTACATGGGGTTTTGTAGAGGTCTGCGATTCAGACTATATTGATATATCTGTTTTATGTTAAAGGGATAATCCAATACTAGAACAAAAGACGCTAGCAAATAAACTTGTTTCATTTTATCCAGCAAACTTAAAAACGATTCACGGAAAGTTTGTGCGGGAACTGCGAGAGAAATAAAGTTGAGATAGACTAGCACCAGAAGCTTCGAAGCTTTCAAAATGGAAGCGAAATAATTTGATCAGTGAAATGTTTATATTTTTACTACTGATTAAAAATATACTTTTAGGTGTCTATAACATGTTAATATTATCAAAATCATAAAGTGTTTTTATTCAACTATCTTTGTGCAAAGTTTCAATGTTTATTTTTCTGTGATGCTGAAGATACAAGAAGATATTTAATATCAAGGTTGAATTCTTTTGCTAACCAATTTATACAGAACTATCTCTTCTCTTGCTTCTTTCAGTTAAATAACAATGTAGTCAATTTTGAACACTCAAGAGGAGAAAGAGATTTATATTTTCTCTCGAAAGTGTGCCTATGGATCTGAGAAGTGAAATGAAACTCATCTTCAAGACAAGAAAGCCTTGTTCAAAGAAGATTTTCATGGTTCGTACTTCAAAATATGGGACATTTTTGTTCATCCAATGACTTGAAAATCAACTCTGGAGACTGTAGTCTACATAACTTCAGAATACTTCGATAGAATCATGGAACGTGGATATTATTTTCTCGATAAAAGCACTGTATCATGAGATTTTGCACGAACCAAATAAAATGAAGTGAAAAGTAACTCTACGATGAACTAAAAACTCTGGTTCTGAGCATCATATTGTACTGATTTGGAATTTTATGAAATAATGTTGAGGAAGTAGCAGTAGGACACATTGATTTGATTAAATTTAAAATCCTGTGACTATCATTGAAAATTAAGATCAAACCATCGATCAAGGGACTTTGTCTTCTTGTGCTTCTGGCATGGTTCGACTCTGAAGCTACATATCCCTGCACCCTTTTTGAAAGTCTTCGTATATACATGCTATGATTTGGGAACAGTTGAACATATTTTTCATGTACCAGTTTGTTTCGTGATGGATGGACATAGCTGCATTTTTTACAGTGGTATGGATATGCTGCTGTAAGAAGAACTGTTTACATTTTATTTACGTTGTTAACTTGAGTGAACGTGGAATATTGTGACTGATGTTGTATGAAGTGATGATAAATACATATACTCAATGATAAAATTTTAAGATATTAAGAACATTTTCTGCTAAAAAAAGGAAGTATTTTTTCACCAACAGTTTTGATAAAATTTTATTTACTAGGCAACTTTTTTCCCTATGAAGTGCTACTGTGTGAAAAATTCTGAGGGTGCTTTAATTGAAAATTTTCTTTTGAATGGAAAGAAATATTTTGGAAGGCAACTTCAAAGAGGAGGTCATATTATTATTCAAATACTTTTGCATCACTCTTGATAAAAGTGAAGCCATAAAGAATTTGTGAATACTTTATATAGTTTTCAAAATCCAAATGTATATACAGGAATTTTGTAATGTGATTTTTTTTCAAAAAATGTTTATGCTTTATTTACTATTTGTTATTTTGTTCATCTGCTCTTGATGAAACACAAAGAACACAGGAAAACAAAAAAGAACTGTTTATATCTTCTCATCTCACAATCTCTTTGTGTATAGAAAAACTCTTGTGTAGTATTTACAT
Organism: Clytia hemisphaerica; assembly: GCF_902728285.1. NCBI lineage: Eukaryota > Metazoa > Cnidaria > Hydrozoa > Leptothecata > Clytiidae > Clytia > Clytia hemisphaerica. Next base: position 228,121 of record NW_027104047.1, read on the forward strand.
TTGTGAATCAATTTTGGCATAGCAAAACAGAAAATTTCCTTCATATAAGTATGATACAAGACAGAAGAAATTACACGAAAGATTTTTCATTCCCCTCCCAACTTCGAACTTTTTTATGTCGCAAAGTATTTTTCGGTTTGTTTGGATTACGAAAACGAAAGTGAAAATCCCGTTCGACCAATCAAATTGTAAACTTTTATCGCGCTCGACCAATCAAATTCCAGACACGTGACCATAATATTTTGATTTGCGTAGTATTGGATTATCCCTTTAAATTTGTCATTTCATTCTTCTCTTTCAGTCGTACGGCCACTCGGATACGGCACGCCGAACCGGGCTCTAGGCCAACTTTTCAATATTGCGTCTTTGTTTCCTAATCTCTTCTCTTCTAGATTGTGCTTGGCGATGACTTAAGTAACAGGGTATGCTTACTCATGGCCACACCTGATGCCAGACTTGGTTTTCATCTATCCACATTCATCCAGCCATTTATGCCATTTTTATCAACTAGCCGTATTGTATAAAGGGTTGCGAAGCAATCCAGACTCCACCTCAATTCGCAAGTTGCTAGCAAAATAAGGAGAAACTATTTAAATTTATTTTTAGCGTTAATAAGAAGATAATTTGAAACATGGCAGAAACTCTCTTGAATCGTTAAATCTAATACACGAATCCTATAAAACCCACTGGAACCCAGTGGAAACCTTGTGGAACCCAATGCAAAACCAGTGGAACCCGATGCAAAACCAGTGGAAACCGGTGGAAACCAGACGAAAACCACTGGAATCCAGTTGTCAAAACCGGAATGCAAAACCTTTCTAGGCACATTTCGACGACTTGTTTTATCTAGTTCAGTCGACTTGTCTTAGGGTAGGGAATAAGAAATAAAGAAGAAATTTTAAAATTCATTGCCGTAGAGTGTCTGTTGTCATTGTCTTTTCTCAAATTTGATTTTTTTTTTCAAACAGACCGCTGCGATGAACTGTTGGTTAGAGAAGGGAGACGATAAGAGCTATTTATAAAGTCAGAGTGTACTGCGAAGCGATAAAAAGATCTCATAATTCTTGTCAAATTTGGTGGGGATTTAATATGGCGAACGTTTCGTTCTGATAGGGTCCCAATTTTCTGAAATTCTTATCTGACAGGTTGATGATGTTTAAACCAATGAAGTATAAGCCCGAAGGGCTAGAAGTCAATCTCCTTGGTAGGATTTGAAGCCAACAAATCCTACCAAAGTGGCCTTGAGCGGCTCGCCTGGTTTTTACACAAATGACAGATTGAAACTATAATTTACCGCTAGCTAATTTATCTAACTCTAGCCCTTCGGGCTTTAAACTCAATGGTTTAAACGGCCATGTACTAAATTTGGTAGAACGTTTCTCTTATTATCCTACTTAGGCCTTAAAAAGGCCCCTTAGAAGCTTATTCCCACATGTACTTAAATATCCAGAAAGTAGTAAAGGGAGCAAGATACAAGACAAATCAATTGATTTTATCTTTAATATAAAAGTTCCTAAATTTGAAATAAAACGGTAAATAAAAAAGTAACAATTTACAAAGTATGTACAAGTAAGAATAGGCATACATAAGAGCTTCGGAAATATAAACAAATACTGTAAAATGGAAATAGTAAAGAATATAGTTAAGTATGGTTAATAAATTAATAAAATAAACGGAAGAAGTAGCGTGTGATCAGAAAATAAAAAAGCCATTATATCATCTTACACAATTCAGATTAATATTATACTGAACTTTAAAATGGCATCAAATTACAAATAAATTCAACTTTCTTATCACTGATAATACAAAGCCTGTATTTTCCAGCTGCTTATAAGGACCCCATCTACGTGGAAAAGATTCAGAAAAATATGAAAAATATGATTTTTAGTTGGAAGGATAACTTTGATTCGTTTACCATCAGAAATAAAGAAAGTTTAACTAGGGTAATAATAGTTCACCACCAATGGTATACTAAAAAATAAAGAGCAAAGATTTACAAAAATAAACATAATGGGTATCGAACTTTAAAAATAGTTCGTTAGTCAAACAGTGTGGTTGATTACTCTTGTCTCCCGAACGGGGGTGGGGGGGGGGTCCGAATAAGCAGGGGTAGGAAAATTTTCTAAATTCTAATAAGCGGGGGGGGGGGGTAATTTGAAGACAGAATTTTTTTAACTCTTATCAATTTCAACAACAAAAAAGAAACTTTAACAAATGACTTCGTAAAACAAGAACCAATACTAACAAAAGGGAAAATTTTAATAAGTTTAAGGTCTATCTTCACTGTTATAAAATATTGAATTATTTGAATTTAATTAGCGGGGGTGGGGGTCTTACTAAGTGAGGGGGTAAGAATTTTTTCTCTTAACAATTAGCGGGGGGACGTCCATTCCGGAGACAAGAGTAAATGGCACAATACAAACAAAAGTAGCAATAAAAATCGTTTAACTAAAGATTTACAAAGAACACCAATTCAGTAGCAAATTATAAAAATTTACAACCTTTTGCCTTGGTGGCTTTCAAGTTTCCTTCAGAAAGTCCTCGCTGCGTGACTTTTGGTACCAATAGTTTATCATAAGAAAATTTTGGGTCAAACCCTTTTAAACACGAGGTGAGATAATGCAGGTAAATGTTACATTTGTTTTCGTTGAGTTTTAGTCTTCTTACAATAAAATTGCCTTTCGCCATAAGTCTTGACAACTGCCAATTCGCTTGTATATCGTTTTTCACAATACCCACACATGCTGACCTGTTTTGGGCAAGATTGATGATCACTACGTAACACTAGGGTCCAGTCATTTGGCCGATCGATATCTGGATCAAGTAGTTCCTGATCAGCAAAAGGATCTACCGATTTTTCACTTGCAACTTCCCACGAAGAATTTTGCTTTTTCAGTTTCAATGGAATCGTTGGCACTGTTTTCGCATTAAGGTTGGTGTTTTCAGCAAAAAGTTCGGGTTCCTTTGTGCGCCTTTTGTTGTTTTTGCGTGGCTTCTTCCCAGCCATATCAGGTTTCTTCCATTTGTCTTCCGGCTCTTCCGTGCTTTTATCCCCATCACCAGCGACTCTGTATTTGAGAAAGTTCTGTAGCTTCTTCTCTGTCTCTTTGTCGTCCAGCTCTCGGTATTCGCTTGGTTTTACTCCACATCTTTCATACCCACTGCTCAACCTGTATTTTCCATCGCGGCCTGAGAGAAAACGGAGTGTTCTTTTGTAGTAAAGGTAAAATTATGCATGGAAAGAAATACCATTTTTGCCCAACAATATTCACTGGAGAATACATGTTTTTTCTTTTATAAGCATAACGTTTATAAGCATACGCCGGCTCAGTTTTGGGTACCTAAACAATGGCTCTATTGTTTGAGAACAATAGAATGCTAAGCATATTGCGAGCCTGATGTAGGGGCAGAAACTTGCTTATAAAAAAAAACATGTATTGATTCACAGATTCACAAGAGATTTGGGTGGCAAATATATTTTCGTATTAGTATTAAAATTGTAAAAAATTTTCACAACCCCTTAAAAATTCATTCTCTTTTACTTTCACAAGTCTCGCGTTGTTGGCCTATTTTGAAAATTTTCCCGTGTATTTTGCGATTTCTTGTTTTAGAAAGTAGTACTAAATTTTGCGAAGTTTTGCCTAAAATAACTCGCGAAAATTTAGTATCCACGATAATATAACATATACACTTAATGTATTAGTTCTATTGCAACAAACCTTAGTTCTGGAAAAAAAACAAGGGGAAATCAGGAGGTGATAGAATCGAAACAAAAGTGAATTTATTCCAGCTAAAAAAATTTGAGGCAAAAGCATACCTCTAATGGCATGTTCCATTTCTTGCAAGTAGTTTTCCGTTACCCATTTTTCGAGGACGTCAAGGCATTTTTGAAGGTTGCCTTTAACCATACCAAGTTCCTCCCTCATTTTCTTTTTCTGTAGCTTATGTTGGTTTTCAATGTTATTATTGTAAAATCGATCAGAAATTCCAAGCATTTTGCGCGATTCCAGATTTAAACATGATTGGAAGACTGGGTATTGGTGCTTACGAAACCAATTTCCAAACCATGGGATGTAATCTTTCCATGTGGATTCAAGGCTCCGAAGTTTTGCTTCAAGATCTTCAGCGTCGTCTGCGTCAGCAAGACCATCTTTATGAAGATAATAATCTTGTGCTCCATATAAATCGGCCATTACATTATTTTGAATGCGCTGATTGGCACCCATTTTAGTAAGTTTAAATTCAGTTCTTTCTTGAAGGTGCTGTGTGCACCAAAGATTTTCAGCAGTTGTGAAAACACTTTTCATGCCGTTGACTGTTGCCTTGTCAAGGTCATGTCCAATCTTTTTGATTAGGGATAATTCAGGGTATTCTTTGATAATCTCGAGTCCAAAGCAGCGGAATTGCGGTTCATCTTTTCTAAAGTGCAGCATCATTGGTCCTGGAAATGACGGGTGATTACCCTTCAAATCAACCAATGCCAAATTGTGATAGGAGGTGTCTGTTAACCAAAGTCCTGGCACGATGTTAAAGGTTGTGTCTATGCAAAATATGCTGTTACCCTCAACACAAAAACGCTCTATGTCAGACATCATGTAGTCCAGGTAGAGAAAAGCCGTGTAGCGGTCGTCTGAGATATTGACAGACTTTACAAAGTTATTCTTTCGTCTAACTGCTCTTTTGAGGATATCAAGCTCTGACATCATGCCATCGTCTTTGTTCATTGAATATCTTAAATTTGTGATGCTTTTCAAGCTCAATATAGAGTTCGGTTCCTCGTTTTCCTTATTGTGCTGGAAATATACTTGTTCACACGATTTTCCTGATTTGAGGTTTTCTTCTACTTCGCGCAATGCCTGTGGATCTTTCCTTGCGTAGTTTCCTAAAGTTAAGAAATAATGAAATTAAGTAACAAAGATAGTTTGCTTATTACTCTGGTTGGCAGTTAGGGTTTGAAATATGTCGTTCTTTGATAGTTAGGGTTAAGGTTTGTTGTTCTTTTTTCAATATAGTTATTTGTAATTCTTCTTAGATTGTCTGGATAGTATTTATACTTTAACTACTAATATGGTAGATTTACAATATCTACACATTACTTTAATGGGATAAATTTTCGCGGGGATTAATTTTCGCGGATGGCACTATTGAGGGGCATTATTTTTTCGATTTTGTGACTTTTACTGTCAAATCATGCATATTGGTTGTTGAAATACACATTATTTGCGCCTCTTTGATGCAAGTAACCATTCAAATAGTATTTATTTGACATATTTTGAGTTTTGTTTAGAAATATTTCGCGGATGGGCCTTTTTCAAATTTCCAACGGGACTTATTTTCGCGGATGACACCCAAATCCGCGAAATCCGCGAAAATTAATCCCCGCGAAAATTTATCCCGTTAAAGTAGTAGATTTACGATTTTTACATATCTACACATATGGTAGAAATAAGTGTGAGAATGGCCTGCATCAAAATACAATGCGTGTGTCTAAAATTTTAATTGAATTAATCTTTTTTCAGGGGGACTTCTTAAGTTGATTGTACAAGGCATCTCATAAGGTGGGAGCTGAATAAGGTGAGGCCTACTCTCGCAGCACTATCCAAAATCCCATAATTACAGACTTTACTTGAATTTTTTCAAACGGTTAGGTTAGTAAATTTTCAAAAAAAATTAATAAGCAGAGGAGGGGTGCTTATTAGTTACCCGAGGTAACAACGCTTTGAATATTTGTGTTAGACTTGTTATCCCAGCCTAAAATAGGAAATTTACAAAAATTGAGTCAATTACCTAGGAGAGGGTTCTTTGTGTTGCCATGCGGTGATTCAATGAACTTCTCAACACCATTTTTCCATCGATAAAGCACATAATAAAAATCAAGCATATTACCATCCTTCTCCAGTTCGACAATTAAATGTGTGAAATCATTGTTTTTGTTGTATCGATAATGTCTTATGAGTTTATAAATACAATTTTTGTCTACATACTTTTTCTGCCATGTAGAAGCTGGATTCTGTCTAGTGTTAATATAAACATTCCCATTCTCTTCTTTGTGGGCATAAAAACAAGCTAAGCCATCAAAATAATACAACTTTTTATTGTTCCCCCATTTGTGATAGGCACCTGTCCCATCAGCTTTACTGGAAAGTAGACTGATCTTCCGCCGGTCAACTGTAAACATTGTGTTGTGTTGAGGTGGTTCTGTGGGTATTGATTCCCTTTCAAAATCTTGAGGTCCATTCACAAGTAAGGGAATGATGAATTCTGCCTTGTCGAAATCATTACTAAATGAATAAAGATATGATAAATGTAAGCCTGATGATAAGCAAATGAAATAACAAAATAAATGCTTATATACAGAGCAGGTCTTCCAACATTGAAGTGTTTCATCTGGTCAGAAGTGAATTATAGCCATTTTGTAAGTATTCAATAATAAAATCTTGTGAATCGTGTTAAGGATGGCCTTAAATTGTATGCAACAGCTGGACCTGGAGACACAGGGGTTTTCTTGTTGTATTTTGGTGTGGTTGTGTTACAAAAATACAAGCTAGCAAAAATATTGAATATTCAAGATCTCAAAATTAAATACAAACTAAAAAAGTTTACATTTCACTTCAATGTATTAATATCACATTAATATTTCTTTTACTACTTTAGATGTAATTTGGGTTTCAAGCAACATTTTTGATTTCATGTTCATTAGAGAACTGTAACGTGCTAAAGCACTGGGCTCAACTTCAGTATACGTGTGAAAATGAAAGGCCCAATTGTAAACACTTTTTTTAAAAGGGCAATGGGTACTAGGGATAAGAGAAGGCCGATTGTAAATCCGTGGTGAATGGTGATTGGAATAAGAAAAGGCTAAGTCGTAAACCCATAGGGTGATGAGTAATCAGGACTAGGGAAGGCTTAAAATTGTAATCCAAAAGTGATGGTTATTCAGAATAAGGCAGGGCTAAATTGTAAACTTTGGTTGATAAGCCTACGTGGTAATCGTTCACAGGAAAGGGAAGGCTCGATTGTAAACCCAGATAGATGGATACTTAGCAGGATAAGAGAAGGCTCAGTCGTAGGCAATTTAAGGAATAAACAAAAATCGGAATGAAATATCTAAATTGCAAAAATTCAAGTAGAAAATTTTAAGGCATTGAGACTTGATAAGTTAAAAAATGATATTTGACGTCAATAAATTCATTTACGTCAATTAATCTAAAAGAAAATTTAAAAAATATTTTTTGACGTCAATTATTTTGACTTTTATGACGTTAAATAAGCGCAAAATCCCGGTAAAATGGGAATAACTCGCGAAAAAAAGCGACATTTAAAAAAATGAAAAAACTACCCCTAAGTTTTAACATGAGGAGGGCGTGTGCCAAATTTCAGCTCCGTAAACCAATTATTCCGTTCTCTACGCTGCCCCAAAGTTTGTGGACAAACTCACAAACTCACAAACATTCTGAGATTCTACAGTAGCTCAACTGAAGTTGAGAATTGCAATATTTAATACAGAAGATAAAAGCAAGTAAATTTTTGGCTTTGAGACTTTTCATAAAACAGTAGCTTTAATTCAAATTTCAATAAATTTACCTTTTGTTTGTTTCTTTTTCCTCTCCAAATGGATATGTCTTATTTGTATTAGAATCGACATAAACACTGAAAAAAAAAAGAATTTAGTGAAAAAGTAACAAAGTTGAGCAGCATTATGCTGTAAAATACTGTAATTTACTTAAATTACGATTAAATTACACTTTTCAACTGTCTTCTTTAAAAAGCATTCCTTCTCCTAAATTTCTTCAAATTTTAACCCCCTCTAAAGATGATTCCCCCTCATCTCCCAGAAAAGGGAAAGGCAAAACTGAAGGATCAACAAATTACTGACTTAAAGTACCGTGGCTGATTTAGACAAGCGTGTTTGTGTTCTGTTTTAAACGTCCGGCCGAGAGTTTCAAACTACCGGCCAGAATTAATGTAATTTGAACTCTCGGTCGGTAGTTTGAAAATCTGCCAGGAAGCTTTGTCATGTAGTAAATTTACGTAGGACGGCCAACTTATGTACTATAATATCCTCATAGCATATAATAGACGTATTATGCAGGTTATATGTATGTTATTTCGTTTTGTTTGATTTGCAGATCGTTAGCAAAATATAAGTCAGTCAGTCAGTTGGAAGGAAGGGAATCAGGCTTTAAGTAATATTTTCAAATAATCTTGGTCGAAAATTCGTCATTCATCTTTTATGGAGTTTGTAATAAAATCTTTCATGCATAGAGTTCATGATTCTAGATTCTTTTCGGCTTTTTTTAAATGACTACATGTTTTTTTTTTTATAAGCAAGTGGGGCATACCCCTTGGTCAGGCTTGTGTATGCTTAAGTTCTCAAAGCATCCAAGCATAGTTTATGCTTATTATATGCTTAAGAATTATGCTTATGATTCACCCCGAGCCAAGTTTTTTAATGAAATTTCAGAAATTTTGTAAAATATTTGTTCAGATTTTGGGAGCAGTGGAATGTAGCTAGCCGTGGAATGTCTTATTTTTTACTTGACCTCTACCAAACCAGATAAAAATGAAACAAAAAAAGATAAAATGACCACTTGAAAAATATTTTAGGCTGACATATACGCTCATGTTATGCTTAGGAATTCTGCAAATCTGAGCCTTCATATGCTTATAAGCGTTATGCTTATAAAAAAAACATGTAGTATTAGAAATTTGTGGCACAGGAAATTCAATATTATCTTTTTGATTGCAGAAAATGCTGGGTCGGTCGCCCCTGTAGAACAACAAATGAAAATGGTCTCACCTAAAACGTAAAATATAATTTTAAATTGTTCACTATCATATTGACATTTTTTACCCAAACAGCAACATTTTTCAAATAAGAATTTGATTTCTTTCTTTTTTTAGAGTTTCATTTGATATTTTTTGCAACAGTAATTTTTAAGAAAATTACCAAAATTCACGAGAAATAATCCACACAAAACTTAATCCGCCTGAAGTATTTAGCTTGGAGGATCTTTTGATCCAAGGAAGATATAAAAAAACTAAAGAGCATATTTGAAATCAGCAAAGTTTTAGAAAAATCTCATCTTTTCAACAAGGTATTATTACTATTATTTTATTTTCTCCTTCAAGAGAAAGTATGAAAACGTATAGACTGCAAATTCTTTTGGAACAGACTTTAAATCAGAAGTTAAGGGGTGGTACAGGAAAAGCCACCCCCTAGTTCTGAACCACCCCTAAAAGCCAAAAGCCTAGTATAAATAGGACTTAGCACAAAGTTATAGGTAAAGAAAGTAAAGGTAGAAACGTCTGGAAGGTGAAAGTATAATGAATTTATAAATTTAGTTTATTCAGTTTAATCTATTCAGGCTAGTAAGCTAAACTTCAACGCCCTGAAAACAGAAAAAGTATTGTCACTGTTCCAATCTAAATGATATAAAAAAGTAATCTTACTGTGTGAGCTGATGGATCACTCATATAGTGCAAAATCACGTTAGATACAACAGCTGGGCATTCAACATCGGGAAATAAAATTGCCCATTGGGGTGATTGTTCTTCCTCATCATGCCCATATATTATCAAATTTGGCTGCTGTATTTTCAATTTCTTCGATGCGTCACAGATTATGCCAAAGTCGGCACCATTGTTGACAATATAATAATTAAAAAACTTTCCCAGCAATGACTTGTCTACATACTGGCACAATGGACCAATGGGTACTTTGGAAAGCTGTAAAAAATTACATAACATAGTCAAAAAGCAATTTCAATACTTCATGATTGTGACTTGTTTTAGAAATATCTTAGGCACATGCATGATAACTTATGGGAACTTATTTTCATTTGAGCAGGGCTCGAAATAACGGTTGGACATCGGACATTGTCCGACCCAATTGCTGAAATGTCCGACCCAAATCGATTCTAGTCGGACATCATGTCCGACCCAATTACTTTCGGTGCCTTCAAAAAATTTGTCCGATGCGTTGTGAAATTTCCAAAAGAAATTATAATTTACATAGAATAAACCAGCTGCGCTGGAAGGTCAGCCCAATAAGCTTAAAACGATCAGAAGGAAGTACAATCAAGAAACCTAATTCGTTGTTAAAGTCAAAGAGGTTGAAAAGCTCATTTTGGCTGAAACTTCAGACGAAAAAATGTTTAACACAAAGTTGGATTTGTCCAAAGTGGACATGGGATAGATGTTGGAATTTCACCAGGGGGTACTAGGTTTACGAGGTGACGGGTGTCTGAGCCGAAAATCGACCCTTTGAGAGACAAAATTTTGATGATTTTTTCCAAATTTCGGTTTGATTTTCACCAAATTTTGGTCAAAATTTCTGGAAATCGTGTCCTTTTTAGAGAAAAATTTTCGATTTTCGTGATTTTGGGACCCTTTTAGAGACTAACTCATGAATTTGTACCCCTCTGAGAGACTTGTGAGGCCTGAAAAAAGGTACCCTTATGGTTTGAATCCATTTTGCCTAAGTAAACCCCCCGGGAAATTTCACATAAATCTGTTCGTTAGAATGTCTTAAACCTGTTCGTTATTCTCTGAGAAAGTATATCCGAGGCGGTCGCTTTAGATGTTCACTGTTCACTGCAGCTTTCGTCACATTTGTCAGGGGGGGGGTTCATGGTTGGCGGAGGAGGGGAATCAGCCCTTTTTTCGGACGGAGTGGCGGAATTCGGCGAAAATTTAGACGGAATTACGGAAATTGGGTTCTCCGCAGACAAAAATTTGATTTAAGAGGGGTCAAAACCTTCCCATAGGCATAGATTTTTAGCATAATTTAAAATATTTGTAACCTATCAGCTCTGATCCCAGTTCTATTACTTAACACTCAATCCCCTAGCAAGCTAGCCCCAGTATTTTTTTTAAATACAGCCCCCAATCAAGCAAAAATGGTTTAGCTCCCCCTAAGTTCAGGGGGGTGCATTCTATGCTCAAGTAAAAAATTCACAGATGAGGGTGCAAACCACCAAACCTTACTGAGCCCTCTTTGTTGAATAAAGTCTGCACTCTTTCAATAAACATAGGCTTTTGTTCCAAATATTTCAGTGCAAAAATATATTTTAATATATTAAGGTCAGGTAGCTTACTACTCCCAGTTTGTTTTGACTTTAGTGAGAAAAAAATCTTAGTCTCTCGTCTGATTATACAAATATACAAACATAAGCAGCTACCGTCGTGCTTGATGAAGTTTTCAGATTTTAGGAATTTAGGAGAATTTGTGGAGTTTTAGGAGGATTTTAGGAGTTTTGACTTATTTTAGGATTTTTAGGAATTTTAGGAGGAGTGGGATCCCTGGCTTTTTGTTTTGATTCAACTTTGTATTTTAATGACCAGCCATTTATTTGAGGGCTATGTATGTTAGCCTCCACTGATACAAGTTACCCGATCTCACGGAAAATTTCTTGGTCCAGATCCAGATCACATTGAAATTATTATAGATATCTCACCCACAAGCATTTTTAGACAATAACTTGGTCTGTAAAATTGCAATTAAACTGTGCGATTGTACGAAAATGAGGTATCACAACATAGTTTTGCAACGAAACTGGTAGCAAAGTGTAGCCCTGAATGTATACCGTACACCAATTCAACATTTGATGCTTCAAAGAAGATTGAATCTTCGAGAATTGCCACTATAAACCTTATGACATGTCTAGGCCTTATATCGATCAGTAGATGTTATACTGCTGCACAAAAGCTGCTTTCTATCATGAATCTTGGGATATCTGTCAGTCAGTCAACATGTGGTCCAAATATACCAGACGTAGTTAATCGATATAATTGATAATCTTGAGTAATCGATAAGTAATCGATGGATTAGATATCGATTAACCGATAGAATCGATAGGTAATCAGACCTTCAAAAAATTTTGAGTATCGATCAGCGATCGATTATTTCCAAGCTATCGATTACTTATCGACTACTTACAACCTATCGATTACTTATCGATCACATATCGACTACTTACAACCTATCGATTACTTATCAATCACATATCGACTACATACAACCTATCGATTACTTATCAATCATGTATCGATTGTTAAAAATCATCAATTACTTATCGTTCATGCATTGATTACTTATAAATTATTTACTTATCTGCGATCACGTATCGTTATCGATTATATATCGATCGTGACCGACTATTGACTACATTACCGGCCCTTTTTACGCTGGGCCTTATTCCACCAACAAGCCCAAAATTAACGCTAATAAGGTCCTGCGTGAAAAGGGCCAAGATAAGGTATTTAATAAAGTAAAGAACATCTCTGGAATTCGCCAAATCTCATACCGATCGTATTACTTTGAATAAATGCCCGCTTTCGAATTAATAATGCTCCTCAAAAAAGGCAAACCATGCTTATAAAAAAATGGGTGTAGTAGCTTTTCTAGGCCATATGCTACCAGGGGATTGGATTCAATTCAAAAGTACATCCCAATCAAGATCAGCGAAAAATGTTGCTTTTAATTTTGCAAAAATGGCGAAAATTCGAGAAATTTAATCTTGCGAAGGCGAAAGTTAATCCAATTAAAGTAGCACTCCCTAAAATCTGATAAACTATTTGATCGATGATTAATAAATTTTTGATCGATATGTAAACGATCAAAAGCTGTGATCGATAGCCGATCGATTTTTAATTGATACTTAATTTAATCGAAGTATGATCGATAAACAATCGATGACAAAATTGATCGATAAATAATCGAGCTTTGAAATAATCTTGAGTATCGATTACCTATCGATTCTATCGGTTAATCGATATGTAATCCATCGATTACTTATCGATTATTTATTGATTACTCAAGATTATTGATTACATCGATTAACTATGCCTGGAATATACACCAATCAATTTCTTAAAAAGGCAGAAGTTTACCAGTTTGGTTGCATATACCTTGTCACGATACCTAATTTTCAAACAGTTCGATTGACATCCCTTGGTTTAGAGCATTAGCATGGGTGGTGCCAATACACCATTGAAAAATCAGCTAGGATTAATAATGAATAACTATGAAGTTTTGCCCCATTAGCTAAATAATTCTTTCATTCACTGCAAAAGAAAAACCCCTAACCCTGACAGAGCTTTACACTTAAGGAACAAACAACAAAGAGGAGAGCTAGCAACAAAAAAGAAACATTAACACAAGAAATTCTTGGATTTAGGTGGCACAGATTCTTGTCCCAGCTGAAAAAGTCAAGATTTTGTAAAGGATGTCAGAAATGACTTCCTAAACATAACATGTTTCTTGGCATGAGTGCAAATCATAAAAGAAATCAATTCACCTTTTCTTTGACAGCGTTTATAATCAAGTCCATATCTGTGACATCACCAGTAATAATACGTTCCATGATGACGTCTGATTCACGTGGTGAGGTCGAAGGAAAGGAATGATGACAAAACAAAAACATTCAAAACATTCTCGCCTCGTGTGCATCCATTGTGAAGTTTTCGGCGTCCGTAAAAATTTTGTTTATCTGATGTTACGCCTTACGCCTCGTTGGCGTGTTGGCGGCACTCCCAAAAGGGCGCCATAGGGCGCCCACGACTCGATTCCAGTGGTTTTCGTCTGGTTTCCACCGGTTTCCACTGGTTTTGCATCGGGTTCCACTGGTTTTGCATTGGGTTCCACAAGGTTTCCACTGGGTTCCAGTGGGTTTTATAGGATTCGTGTATTAGATTTAACGCTCTTGAATATCGCGGCAAAAGAACGTGCGTAGATACTAAACACCAAAACGGGTGGGAAACTAGTGGAAACGAATGCAAACGGGTGGAAACGAGTGGTGAAACGATTGGAAACGAGTGGCGAAACGGGTGGAAACGAATGAAAAACAACTGGAAACACATGAAAACGAGTGGAAACGAGTGCTAGGGGGTAAAGATAATTTGGCATTCGCGCTCTATTCAGGTTCTAATGGTGATTGGTGCCATATACTTGATGGACCTTTACGTTTTGGCGAAAATGTATTGTATTAAGAAGTATAAAAATGATGTTTGGATAAACAAATTTTCGTTACTTTTTGCTCACCGAAAACCAATATTGCTTTCCCACTAAAAATTGTTAAAACTAATTTTATCCAGTCCCCTCAAAACAAAATTGAAAATTCCGTCTTTTTTACCACCTTTTTTTGTACACGAACAGGTCGAAATTTGAACAAAATATACTTGACACGTTTTCGCGAATTTTCGGCCTTTTCGCAAAATCGTTTTGCATTGCTCTTTCACGAAATTTAATTACGCGAACAAATAATGAACAGCAAAGAGTTTAAAGAGACAATTTTATATGAAGTGAAAAGCAATATAACAGCACACTCATGGGATTTTGAATTTATTAAAAAGAGTATTGTTGCATTAAACAGACTGTACCTTTATAATCATAAAGGTTGGCGAGTCCAGTCAAAACACAGATTTGATCTGCAGCGTCACGCTTCACCTTGCCTCAATAGTTAACTCAGTAAATGCTATATTATGGCACACAAATTGTTATGTATTTTTTCCCAAACGAATTCCAGTTAGAGAAAAGCTTTATTTCGATTGGGATAAAAAATGTGATCTAAAATATATTAAAAAACTTACTGCTTACAAGACTCATCATTCCTGACAAACAACGTAAACAAGCCAAGATTGGTCGCTCTCGCTGGAGGTAAATTATGTCTCCTATATCGCAAACACTGTAGTGTAGTGTTATAGTTTGGAATGCAAAAAGTTAAAATCTTCCTTTTACATACTCTCCAGGTGTTAATTTTCATTTTGGTGCGAAAATGAGACCAGATCGATTGGAGGGCTTTACAATGTAATGGTCCAGATACACAAAAGGACGCCCAGAAAAGGAAGGGTTATGTACACCCTTTGATAAAAGGAAGGTTTTAAAAATTGGTAGCAAGCAACACAGACAGGTCTTATTAGGAAAAACTCTTCCCTTATATTTAAAAGACTTTGCAGTGATCATTCACATCCTAAGGATATATGAAGAATATATGCTTTGCAGCAACAACCATGTTTCTTTGTCATAAAAAACATATAACATCAAAACACAAAAGTATCCGAAATATATACTGGATTTGGTCTCAAATGAAAAGCTGCTTGTACTTACTACCAAAAAGAAAATCGCTTCCATTCTGTTATCAAAGCAGCGTTCTGTTTTTAACAATGTTTTAAGAGGCATTTGAAAAAAATTGATTAGTTTGATATGAACTCCTAGCACTCGTTTCCACTCGTTTTCATGTGTTTCCAGTTGTTTTTCATTCGTTTCTACCCGTTTCGCCACTCGTTTCCAATCGTTTCACCACTTGTTTCCACCCGTTTCGATGTTTAGTATCTACGAAGAACGTGGAAGTGTGTTCTCGATTTTGCGAGTTATCTTAGTTCGCTACGGGATCGTTTCGTTGCCAAGTCTCGAAAAAGGTATTATGTACACTGGATATGTTTTGTTCTTATTTCATTAAGTTATTTTGTCTTTCGCTTTTATTGAGAATATATAATAAATAAATAGACTATATGAACAATTTAAAGATTTGTACAAATTTATCAATATTTTGCATTTTGAAATTTTATTTATAAAGATAAATAGAGAATTTTATTTAACGTTTAATAAATCCAAAATCCCACGGAAAGTACCCAAGGTGAGTGTCGTTGTGTGTGAAAAATAATGATCAGGACTTGTAATTCAGGAATATCGATTCAAAAAGGTTTTTTTTAGAGGTAACCTTTATACTTCGACAGTTTCTAAGAGATTCTTTACCTTTTTTGGTAAAATTCTGCACAGCGGACTATCTTTAAATCAAACTTATATTATTCGAATGTCTTAACAGCTTGAAGAGGTTGGACATCTCACTCGAATACAAATTAAATAATTTAGAACCTCCAGCTCCGGGAATATAATTTAACAATATCTGTAAATAGCTTAATCGTGATAGTAACTATATATATCCTGAAGCAGAAATATAACAATAAAATTAATAATTTATTACTTGAATAAATTTATTACATTGAACAGAACTATTAGCATTGAAAAACAAAGCTGACAAAAAAGTGTAAATCGGAACGATATCTTTTCTTTTTGCTATCTTCTATCTGAAATGATAACAAAGAAAGAAATAGCGAAATTTTAGACTTTATAACTTTAGATATCGATAACGAGCTAAAAACTCCTTGATGAATCGCCGTCGCCGGAAGAAACGGGCTGAACGCCGCCACGACCTTGAGGGGAAAGTGGAGAACCTACAGCAAAAATTACAAATGACTATGATAGACGCGCGCAATAAATAGAATAATTTATTTCTAAGTAAAAATCCAACGATAAATATATAATTAAAACCATAATCAAAACTTGACTACTTCTTATTATAAAACCACAATACAGATTAACGCTTATGAGTGATTAGAATTAGATTTCTATTTATGATTTAAAAAAAACATGAAACTAGTGTATATGTATAAGAATTGCGAAGCGATTCAGGCAAGTCACTCGATTCGCAAGTTGCAAGCAAAATATTTATAGGGTCACTAGAATCGTAAATACAAACAACGTTTACTTCTACGAATTTGAGGAAAATTATACAAATTGTTTCACAAATCGTTGGAAAATCAGCAATTTCAAATGAATGTGACTTATATACCCTAAAAATATTTCTTTAATCCATTATGCTCTTCTCTACTCTCTAAGAATATTCAATAAAAAGTTCAAAAATTGTTTTTGCTCGGGAAAGTTTGTCTGCCTTAAGCATTGAGTATTTTTAGTTACTACTTTTGGTTTTGAACTTATTTTACTTCCAGTTTCGAATTCCTTGCGTTCGAAATCGAACTTTCGAGTTTCGAATCTTTAATTTCGAACGTTCGAATTATAAAAAGAACATTCGAAAACTTTTTTTCCAAATTGCAATTTTTTGATACACCCCTTAAAGAAAGAACTAACATAAACACCCCTGTGTCACATACCCGCTGGAAAACTTGGCAAAAATTTCGTCTCCGGTAGAAAAATACCCCTTAACCCCGTCTCGGAAGAGGACTGGGCCCGAATTTGCGGACGTTTTCACAGTTTCACTAAGTACAAGCAGCTTTTCATTTGAGACCAAATCCAGTATATATTTCGGATACTTTTGTGTTTTGATGTTATATGTTTTTTATGACAAAGAAACATGGTTGTTGCTGCAAAGCATATATTCTTCATATATCCTTAGGATGTGAATGATCACTGCAAAGTCTTTTAAATATAAGGGAAGAGTTTTTCCTAATAAGACCTGTCTGTGTTGCTTGCTACCAATTTTTAAAACCTTCCTTTTATCAAAGGGTGTACATAACCCTTCCTTTTCTGGGCGTCCTTTTGTGTATCTGGACCATTACATTGTAAAGCCCTCCAATCGATCTGGTCTCATTTTCGCACCAAAATGAAAATTAACACCTGGAGAGTATGTAAAAGGAAGATTTTAACTTTTTGCATTCCAAACTATAACACTACACTACAGTGTTTGCGATATAGGAGACATAATTTACCTCCAGCGAGAGCGACCAATCTTGGCTTGTTTACGTTGTTTGTCAGGAATGATGAGTCTTGTAAGCAGTAAGTTTTTTAATATATTTTAGATCACATTTTTTATCCCAATCGAAATAAAGCTTTTCTCTAACTGGAATTCGTTTGGGAAAAAATACATAACAATTTGTGTGCCATAATATAGCATTTACTGAGTTAACTATTGAGGCAAGGTGAAGCGTGACGCTGCAGATCAAATCTGTGTTTTGACTGGACTCGCCAACCTTTATGATTATAAAGGTACAGTCTGTTAATGCAACAATACTCTTTTTAATAAATTCAAAATCCCATGAGTGTGCTGTTATATTGCTTTTCACTTCATATAAAATTGTCTCTTTAAACTCTTTGCTGTTCATTATTTGTTCGCGTAATTAAATTTCGTGAAAGAGCAATGCAAAACGATTTTGCGAAAAGGCCGAAAATTCGCGAAAACGTGTCAAGTATATTTTGTTCAAATTTCGACCTGTTCGTGTACAAAAA
Source organism: Clytia hemisphaerica (assembly GCF_902728285.1). Lineage (NCBI taxonomy): Eukaryota > Metazoa > Cnidaria > Hydrozoa > Leptothecata > Clytiidae > Clytia > Clytia hemisphaerica. The sequence goes on from NW_027104047.1 coordinate 246,146, forward strand.
AAGGTGGTAAAAAAGACGGAATTTTCAATTTTGTTTTGAGGGGACTGGATAAAATTAGTTTTAACAATTTTTAGTGGGAAAGCAATATTGGTTTTCGGTGAGCAAAAAGTAACGAAAATTTGTTTATCCAAACATCATTTTTATACTTCTTAATACAATACATTTTCGCCAAAACGTAAAGGTCCATCAAGTATATGGCACCAATCACCATTAGAACCTGAATAGAGCGCGAATGCCAAATTATCTTTACCCCCTAGCACTCGTTTCCACTCGTTTTCATGTGTTTCCAGTTGTTTTTCATTCGTTTCCACCCGTTTCGCCACTCGTTTCCAATCGTTTCACCACTCGTTTCCACCCGTTTGCATTCGTTTCCACTAGTTTCCCACCCGTTTTGGTGTTTAGTATCTACGCACGTTCTTTTGCCGCGATATTCAAGAGCGTTAAATCTAATACACGAATCCTATAAAACCCACTGGAACCCAGTACATACAACATTACGTTACGTTTATCTCATTAACTTTATTTATTTTTTATCACTTTTATAAATTCAATCGTGCGTCTCAAAAACTAATTTAGTCTCTTTCACCAAGCGGTCCCACTAAAACTTTTGGTAGAAATTTTTGATCGGTTATTGCGAAGCGAATATTCTACGGTACCGAAAACATCATTTCGATCCATCAGGCGGCACTTTCTCACACATTTCTATCTGTCGCTTCCGTAAATTTGGAACAATTGGTTTTTAGTGTAGAGGATGTATGCCAGATCTAAAATGTTGCGGAGATAATCTTGCCTTGAGTTTCTGTTTCGATTATCTCCCTCATGTTTAAATTAGGAAATTTAAAAAAGAGATTGGAAAATCAGCGCGGGCTGGAAGCGTTCAAACGCTCGTTTTTCAAGAAGTCGTTGCATTGACTCGGGAAAAGATTTTCGAACTTTTCCAAATTCGAATGTTGACTCTGAATTCGAATGTTGACTCTGTCTTTGAAAAATAAAATCATTGTTGTTTTGAAAAGAGACGTTGGTGCTTTGAAAAGAAACGGTGCTTGATGAAAAGAAACGAAGAAAGCAGCTGGAGAAAGAAAGAAGATGGCATTTTTTATTGTTTCGTCAACAGGACAGCAGCCTCAACGGAGTTGTTGCTTCGTTGCAAAAAGAGGTTCAAAGCTGGAAAATAAACTGTATTATGATGGTGGGAGAACCATTCCTTAGATGATTGGATCTTGGTAGTAGAGAGCACAACATGAATTTGGAATTTTAGTATGTTTTGAAATGGGAAAAAGATAAAATATTTTGGATATGTCTAACCTGGAAGAATTTATTCCTTCCCTTATTGAGTGGAAGAAGAACTGTTTCTCTGTTGTTGTTTTTTAATTTTGGCTTGGCCGACCCTCGATGATATGGACTCCGTGGTTGTTGTTTGTTGTTTATGAATACGCATTGGTGGTCAGGGAAATAGAACATTGAAATGGGATTGTATTTTAAAGGATTTTTTTGTTGGTAATGGTAATGTTAATGACTTGTAAAATGTCAAAATACATCGACAAAACTTGACATTATTTTTATGATGCACTTTAACTGTTTTTAATTTCTGTGCTACAATTAATACAGCCGAGAAAAAAGTCACAGATTTTTTTAACTTTTTTATGTGAAGAGTTTGCTCCTGTTTGTCAACAACTCAAGGGTGAAAGACTTGTCATACTTGTCTCCAACATACTTAAGATTAAGAGCCTTTAGATTTCCCAACTTTGAAAAAATACACAGCCAGTAAAATATAGAGCTTTTGCTTAGTAGCATCGTTGAAGAATTCTTTCAAAATCTCAGATCTTTACTTTTTATCTGGTTTTTCATAATTTTCATCTCAGGATTTTACAGCGCTAATAGTTTTAATATAATTTTAGAACGTTGTTAAATTTTTCAGAATTTATGATGCAATATTATACGATATTCCTAACTGCGTACGATTATTGAATTTTGAAATTGTATAAGTCGACTTATTAGCCTCTGTCTCAGAACGCGGTCAGAAAATTTTGCTGATAATTTCACAGCGAAATGCATCCAGTAAAATGTGAGTAATATGTCACGATTCAAGTCGACTGACATAATTATACACATAATACATTTTACAAGTTCTGCCTACGGATTCTCAAGCTCGGCTATAATAAAACTATTACATGTTAGTAGCAGACCCGACTGACCAATGTTATGTAGCAGGTTGAAACATGAGTTTCTGCTGGAAAGATGCAGTTTGTTTTCAAGTTAAATCTTCAAAATAAAACAAACTGTATGGGTTTCTTTACTTCCAAATAACCTACCAATAGGTTTTTTTTAGAGGTAACCTTTATACTTCGACAGTTTCTAAGAGATTCTTTACCTTTTTTGGTAAAATTCTGCACAGCGGACTATCTTTAAATCAAACTTATATTATTCGAATGTCTTAACAGCTTGAAGAGGTTGGACATCTCACTCGAATACAAATTAAATAATTTAGAACCTCCAGCTCCGGGAATATAATTTAACAATATCTGTAAATAGCTTAATCGTGATAGTAACTATATATATCCTGAAGCAGAAATATAACAATAAAATTAATAATTTATTACTTGAATAAATTTATTACATTGAACAGAACTATTAGCATTGAAAAACAAAGCTGACAAAAAAGTGTAAATCGGAACGATATCTTTTCTTTTTGCTATCTTCTATCTGAAATGATAACAAAGAAAGAAATAGCGAAATTTTAGACTTTATAACTTTAGATATCGATAACGAGCTAAAAACTCCTTGATGAATCGCCGTCGCCGGAAGAAACGGGCTGAACGCCGCCACGACCTTGAGGGGAAGTGGAGAACCTACAGCAAAAATTACAAATGACTATGATAGACGCGCGCAATAAATAGAATAATTTATTTCTAAGTAAAAATCCAACGATAAATATATAATTAAAACCATAATCAAAACTTGACTACTTCTTATTATAAAACCACAATACAGATTAACGCTTATGAGTGATTAGAATTAGATTTCTATTTATGATTTAAAAAAAACATGAAACTAGTGTATATGTATAAGAATTGCGAAGCGATTCAGGCAAGTCACTCGATTCGCAAGTTGCAAGCAAAATATTTATAGGGTCACTAGAATCGTAAATACAAACAACGTTTACTTCTACGAATTTGAGGAAAATTATACAAATTGTTTCACAAATCGTTGGAAAATCAGCAATTTCAAATGAATGTGACTTATATACCCTAAAAATATTTCTTTAATCCATTATGCTCTTCTCTACTCTCTAAGAATATTCAATAAAAAGTTCAAAAATTGTTTTTGCTCGGGAAAGTTTGTCTGCCTTAAGCATTGAGTATTTTTAGTTACTACTTTTGGTTTTGAACTTATTTTACTTCCAGTTTCGAATTCCTTGCGTTCGAAATCGAACTTTCGAGTTTCGAATCTTTAATTTCGAACGTTCGAATTATAAAAAGAACATTCGAAAACTTTTTTTCCAAATTGCAATTTTTTGATACACCCCTTAAAGAAAGAACTAACATAAACACCCCTGTGTCACATACCCGCTGGAAAACTTGGCAAAAATTTCGTCTCCGGTAGAAAAATACCCCTTAACCCCGTCTCGGAAGAGGACTGGGCCCGAATTTGCGGACGTTTTCACAGTTTCACTTTCGTTTTCGGCTATACGACAGCGTTTTCAAGTAGAAAGCAGAGGAAATCTGTGAAATTATGGCAGGGAATGCTAACCTGTTTTTCCAGTGTTTCTCAAGATTGGAGCAAGATTATTGTTCTAGAAAGTTCATAAAGGCCTAATAGTTTCAGATTAGTATGATTTCATCAGAAAAAACATTTACACCAAAGCTCCTTATTGATATGTGAAGGCTACCAAAAATAGCAATGTCCTCCATCAGAACAACTTTAACATAAGGGACAAGGACAGTCAAGAAGTCTACTTTGTTGAAAATTTGCGCAAAATACTTAGAGAAAATGGTACTATGGAAGCCCATTCTATATTCCTAAATGATAGTTGAAAGATCAGCAGTTGAGAGGGTTGATTAAAATAGAACACAAAGCACACAATAAAGTATACATATTTGTCCAGAAAAAACTGACATGTTGTTTGCTTTGTTTTGGTGTTTAAAAATATGTACTTATCAGTCCTAAAAAAATACAAATTCGAATATAATGAGGCAAATGAGTCTGGTTAAATGTTACTATATTTACAAGAAAGGATTACTGAAAAAATACTACTGTATGTACTACTGATGAACTAAACTCAAAAACTAAAACTTTACCATAAATTTACATTACGACAATTTAGAAATTTATCTTTAATAGCAACAAAGAAAAAAACATGGCTCAAAGTTTTAAAAACAGAACTAGTCAGAGCTTCAATTCAGTAGGTACCTTATAGAGCTTTCAAAATTTAAAAACAGACACTGCATTGGTTACTACAAGACATACTATCCACACGGTTTTTTCGATTCATGAAAAAAAATAAAGTATTTATCAAAAAAAGGTTCTCATTTTTTTTGGAAATCAATTCCAACAAACAACAATCAAGAAACAGTTTTTTGAAAACCATCCCACAGTGTAAACATTATCAACCAACTAAACCCACACCGCCAAAATTGTAAAGATAAGTCAAAATAACTTCTATCAACAATTTCTCGTAAAATGTTTTTTTTCTACATTCTGATACCAATCATGATGGCTGGAGGCATCATGTGTAGAGTGACTGTGTTTGCTGTGTGGCATTTCATTGCTTTTAATGATCCTGAATGATCACGATACCAAACATCAACCAAACAAAACTGACGCCAAGCCAAATCTGTCGATTAAAAATTTCCATGAAAATTATAATTGAAACTTATCTCGTAAAATGCTTTTTTCAACATTCTGGAGGTGTTCAAAGTTAGAGGTATCATATGTAGAGCCAAGCAATATATGAAAAGTCATTTGCTATCCCATTTGCCATGAGATATATGAGTCAACAAATCAAACAAAAACCAACAAATCATGTCTCTTCACTTTCATGTCACATCGTGTTTATATGGGGAATCAGAAAGCCAATCCACAAGAAGAGCCATCTTCCTTTATTGTGGAGTGTTTCAAAACTATTGGTAGGTTATTTGGAAGTAAAGAAACCCATACAGTTTGTTTTATTTTGAAGATTTAACTTGAAAACAAACTGCATCTTTCCAGCAGAAACTCATGTTTCAACCTGCTACATAACATTGGTCAGTCGGGTCTGCTACTAACATGTAATAGTTTTATTATAGCCGAGCTTGAGAATCCGTAGGCAGAACTTGTAAAATGTATTATGTGTATAATTATGTCAGTCGACTTGAATCGTGACATATTACTCACATTTTACTGGATGCATTTCGCTGTGAAATTATCAGCAAAATTTTCTGACCGCGTTCTGAGACAGAGGCTAATAAGTCGACTTATACAATTTCAAAATTCAATAATCGTACGCAGTTAGGAATATCGTATAATATTGCATCATAAATTCTGAAAAATTTAACAACGTTCTAAAATTATATTAAAACTATTAGCGCTGTAAAATCCTGAGATGAAAATTATGAAAAACCAGATAAAAAGTAAAGATCTGAGATTTTGAAAGAATTCTTCAACGATGCTACTAAGCAAAAGCTCTATATTTTACTGGCTGTGTATTTTTTCAAAGTTGGGAAATCTAAAGGCTCTTAATCTTAAGTATGTTGGAGACAAGTATGACAAGTCTTTCACCCTTGAGTTGTTGACAAACAGGAGCAAACTCTTCACATAAAAAAGTTAAAAAAAATCTGTGACTTTTTTCTCGGCTGTATTAATTGTAGCACAGAAATTAAAAACAGTTAAAGTGCATCATAAAAATAATGTCAAGTTTTGTCGATGTATTTTGACATTTTACAAGTCATTAACATTACCATTACCAACAAAAAAATCCTTTAAAATACAATCCCATTTCAATGTTCTATTTCCCTGACCACCAATGCGTATTCATAAACAACAAACAACAACCACGGAGTCCATATCATCGAGGGTCGGCCAAGCCAAAATTAAAAAACAACAACAGAGAAACAGTTCTTCTTCCACTCAATAAGGGAAGGAATAAATTCTTCCAGGTTAGACATATCCAAAATATTTTATCTTTTTCCCATTTCAAAACATACTAAAATTCCAAATTCATGTTGTGCTCTCTACTACCAAGATCCAATCATCTAAGGAATGGTTCTCCCACCATCATAATACAGTTTATTTTCCAGCTTTGAACCTCTTTTTGCAACGAAGCAACAACTCCGTTGAGGCTGCTGTCCTGTTGACGAAACAATAAAAATGCCATCTTCTTTCTTTCTCCAGCTGCTTTCTTCGTTTCTTTTCATCAAGCACCGTTTCTTTTCAAAGCACCAACGTCTCTTTTCAAAACAACAATGATTTTATTTTTCAAAGACAGAGTCAACATTCGAATTCAGAGTCAACATTCGAATTTGGAAAAGTTCGAAAATCTTTTCCCGAGTCAATGCAACGACTTCTTGAAAAACGAGCGTTTGAACGCTTCCAGCCCGCGCTGATTTTCCAATCTCTTTTTTAAATTTCCTAATTTAAACATGAGGGAGATAATCGAAACAGAAACTCAAGGCAAGATTATCTCCGCAACATTTTAGATCTGGCATACATCCTCTACACTAAAAACCAATTGTTCCAAATTTACGGAAGCGACAGATAGAAATGTGTGAGAAAGTGCCGCCTGATGGATCGAAATGATGTTTTCGGTACCGTAGAATATTCGCTTCGCAATAACCGATCAAAAATTTCTACCAAAAGTTTTAGTGGGACCGCTTGGTGAAAGAGACTAAATTAGTTTTTGAGACGCACGATTGAATTTATAAAAGTGATAAAAAATAAATAAAGTTAATGAGATAAACGTAACGTAATGTTGTATGTGTGATGTTCGTTGTATCGGTCTCGGCGGTCATGGTAAGTGCGGTGGCGGGAGTCGTGGTAGGGGTGGTGTGAGCGGTCGTCGTAAGAACGGTGTGAGCGGTCTTCGTAGGGGTGGTGACGACGGTCGTTTGTGTGATGTGTGCGATTGTCGGTGTGTCGATTGGGGCGTTGTCGGCGGTCGTTGGAGCGTTGTCGGCGGTCGTCGGGGCGTTGTCGGCGGTCGTCGGGGCGTTGTCGGCGGTCGTTGGGGTGTTGTCGGCGGTCGTTGCTGTTGTCAGTTATTTGCTGCTCTCTAAGCTTGTTGCGCGCGTCTATCATCGTAAATTTTAATTTCTGCTGTAGGTTCTCCACTTTCTCCTCAAGGTCGTGGAGGCGTTCAGCCCGTTTCTTCCGGCGACGGCGATTCCTCAGGGTGTTTTTAGGCACTGCTGTTTCCTCGTTATCGATATCAGAGGAGGCTGACAGACTAAGTTCACGTGAATCCATAGGTGAAGCCATAGTGTTTTATTTAAATATTTATACTGAAACGAAATAGAAAAACAATAGATAACAAGCATGGTCCTTAAATTACCAACCTTACTACAGGGAAAATACTTAATACAACATTCTCAAAAGTTTAAGACGGAACCCTTGTCACAAAAGTTAATTTGCTTTAATTTTGCAATTTCTTTATGCTACCATATGGAAACTATTTTTTAAGGGCTCTCATTAAAGTACGCTGGTTTCCACATGGTATCAAAAAGTTTACTTACTTGGAAGTTTAGCATGTACACAAAACTTAATAACCCTTTTAACATAAAGTCAATGTGGAATTGTTTGAGGGAGTCCATCCTGCTTTACAAAACACAAGTATGCGATTGCATTCCCAGACTTTGGACAGGGCTTAGGTGAGTTACCTCCCTCAAAGCATTCCACTCCGGTATATTGAGAATGGGTTGCATTACGTATTAATGATGGTTATTTTTACCAGACTAAAAACGCTTCCAGGAGGTACACAAGTAGTAATTCTAAGGAACATGAATTTCCTACTAAACTACACATTGTGATTTGTCTGCTAGTTTGATCCAATGAGACATGTTACATTCATTGATAGAAGGAATGCAAGACACAACGACATTGAACAGCATTTTTGTAGCATCGAGAATCTTGAATACCATCATCACAAAAGGCGTCAATTTCCTGGATCAAGAGGAGGTACTGTTCGATTGAGCATGGATTTTCACGAATCGTTTTTTCAGAAAGTGATTTAAGGCGTTTCTCTTCAGCTTGTCTAACTTTCCTCTTAGGTTGTCTGTTGAGATACTCTAGACGTTCAAATGGTATGGGTTCAGCGATACACCAATCGGCATCTTCGGTTACACGCGAGAATGTGGTATATGCAGTTCCATAGTTTTTTGCTTCCATCCCTATTTCTGGTGACAGTTTTATAATTTTATAATTACATTAGAGATCTGTTGGTTTCTTCCTATTGTCATACCCTGGCTTTTTGTTATTGTTAATGCATAACCAGTAATCAAAGGAAATCCTTCACGATGACAGCATTTTGCATCGCAAAAAACTTTATTCAAGGGTATCGGCACCCAGGTGGGATGGTCCGGGTGCCACTGTGGACCTTTGTATTTAGGGAAATCAACAATTATAACTTCTGGGAAGGCAGGGGGTTTTACACCCTCTTTGTACACGATGCCAACCACAGTACCCAATGCTCCATTATTTAAACCAAGCCTAGTAAGACTACCTTGATTCTTAGTAAGAATGACCCGACAGCCAGCAGCAACGATGCTCACATTTGGGATTTGACCCATAGGTTCTTTTTCTTTGGAATGATGTATTCCAACACCAGTGGAAATTATTTCGGCAGACACAGCACGATTCCCATTCACATACTTGCTATTCAACGCATTCTTATTATACATCCTTGCTTCTTTCCATGTTTCAGTGAGACAAATAACGTTTGATACTTCACTGTCAAAATTTCTCTTCTCTTCTTCGCACAATGAATTAAGGCTCCGAGCATTGATTTCCTCCCAGTCTTTCCTTGTAACATTTCCAGTTCGTAAATTATCAAGTCTTTTTAACAAAGCCATCTGATCAGGCTTTTGTCTCATAATCTCCTCTAAAACTATAACATCTTGAAAATTACTATAAACTAAATTACCAGCAGCTTCTATTGGAGTAGTAGAATCTACAATCGGATCACCTAAATTGCTTGAACTAATAGCCCCTAATTGAAATATATCTCCAAAAAAATTAAACGCTGGGGTACAACCAAATGGGATGACACCTTCTCTTTTCAACACATGAATAGAAAGCTCCATAAACCTGTGATGAAACCAAGCAAGTACGTATTCTCCTACCATTCCTCTTTCATCAGCATTAATACACATCAGCGAGAGATGTTCATTTTCATCAAGAGTAAGATCCTTTAACTCTTTGTACTTACCAGCAGACATGGGCTTGTCAACTAAAGTTGCAGTGTTCGAACCTGTATTTCGAGGAATATGAACAGCAGAATGAATAGTACTGCCATCAGGTAGAAGTACAGCTGCAGCCCCAGTTGGTGCAACATTCAAAACAGAACGGTTAGATTGAAACATTCTCCTGACCATTCTAGTAAGAATCTTGATGACTTGGCTTTTCCCTGTACCTGCACAACCCTGGACAACCAAGCGTTTACAATTGTCATAACTAATGTCAATATTCTCTCTAGCATATCGCAGTAAGGTTTTTAGATTGAAATAGACAATCGTCATTTGAAGTTCGTTCACAAGCTTGGGGTCGACGTCTGGGAGAGTACAAAGCCGACTCGAGTTTTCAAACTCAGAGATGCCTCACCAGAAACTTGCGAGAGCCAGCCTTTCATTGCCTGATACTGGTCTTCAGAAATCGTATCAATGTTTAGACAATCCGCCCCATGCTTATGCTAATCAAAATCATTTGTACCAGCATAAAGAACAGGCTCGTCAGCCTCAGCATTTGACATTTGCACCCTATGGTTTCTAGCTATGTCTCTCAATAAATCATTTCCAAATGAGTCCAAATTTGATCCTTGAGAAGATTGCTGACTATTTTGTGTAGACTGTGAGAATGGAAAGCTTCCCTTTGGGTCAAACAAACGAAAACCACTCAAGCCTATCCTGTTAAATCTTCTCGAACATTGATAAAGTTTACCTCGCACATTAATGTAATCAGCACTGGATGAGGGTGTGTCAACTATACCAACAGTTTTCAAAATCAACTTCTGCGCTACTGATCTCATGGTTATATTTGGCTCTGATTTAACAAGAATGTGTCGATAGATTTGATGCAGTTCTGCTGTTGTGGCTGCTCCTTTACAGCAATAACCGGTTATATATTTGATCAATGCTAACAAATCTTTAGAAACAATGGCTTGTGTGTCACATTGCCCCATCCATGACAATGTACCATCCTTGGGTGATCATTTCTTCCTTCATAGCGTGGGACTTTACCTTCAATGAAGCGTGGTTTAAATGGATTTGTTTCTTTCCCAACAGAGCGTTTTGTGCTTTCATCATATTCACCAAAGTGATGGCGGCAATACCGTACAACTTTTTTCTTTCTTTTTCCTGATTCATCCCTTTCTTTAGTTGTGACAGTTTTTCGTCTCAAACAATACTTACTGCACTTGTGAACCATTACTTTATTAACAACACCCATCTGAAATCGGTTTAAGCTGTCGTTGGTAGTTTTACATAGCAGACAATCCTTCAAAATATTTGGATCATTTTCCTCAAGCGTTCCATCTGGCTTGGGCCAGAGATTCTTATTAGGAAGGCAGGTTCTTTCTTCAGTTTCTTCGTTAACATCAATTGATCCTCCAGCAGGGTGCATTGAAACAAAATGGGGCGAGAATGTCTCGTTTGTGTTCAATTCAGTTGATTGTAGTCATTGTTCAATATCACTTGCAATATCAACATTGGGATCTGATGTATCTTGGTCCAATATGGATTTGACAATATCATAATGAGATTTGGAAAAGTACAACGCATGTGTGTGAATGGCACCCCGACTCTTTGCAAACTCATATCTGCTCCAATCATCTTCATATTGAAAAATACTTTTTAAAACCGTGTCTTTATAATTCAAATGTCTTGCATTAAAGTAAGACGTAATGAGATCAGACGTCAAATAAAAAGTGGATAGCTTCTAGTAGAAAATACAGTAAAAACACAAAATTTATCAAGAAAATCAAAAAATCTGTATTTTTTCCACCTAAACTAGAGCTTTTTTCCACACTTTAACATCGATTCCTGATGGATGAGGACACATCAGTTGACACTTCCATAGAAGACCATCCCAGTCAAAATTTCGACGATCTCCGATGCTCCGAAGCGAAATGTTACGGTTTCGAAGAAAACATCTTAGTATGTATGGCATGTGAACGTTTCGTACATTATAAATGCTCCAGACTCCCACTATACCAAATTCAGGCTTTTTTGAACGCGAAAGCGAAAAGAAATGGACGATGGACCTTCTGCTGCATCAACTGTGTTGAAGTACCGAAAGATCTCCCTGCTCTTTGTGGTGCAGTTGAGGACAACGCCCGGGACAGCGACTTTACCAAACTAAAAAATGATATCTCAGAGCGTGATCGTGCTATCGAAGTATATGACGATAATGAGAGGAAGTTAATCAAGTCAGTCCAGACACTAAAGTCCCCCAATGCAAAACTCAAAGACAAGTCAATCGAGAGATGTACTGTCGAAGAAATGAACGATAAAATCCATGAGAAAATCACCGAACTTGGTGCAACCATGAAGGCGTCAATTATTGATGAAATCAAAGCGACACTCTTGAGTGTTGAAAACCAGATGGCTGAGGTAAAATATGTGGTGAAAGACCCTTCACAGGATGAGCCCAATACTTCGATCAAAGAGGTGATTAAAGAAGCTCTGCGGGAAGAAGAAGCCGAGGAAACGAACAAACAGAAGCGTGCTTCAAACATTATTGTTCATGGAGTACCAGAACAAGATGCCAACACGGACATGAGCTGGGTTGAGGATCTCATTCAAACGTTACCATTAAGCGTATTGCCCGTTTGGGTAAGATCTCGAACGATAAGAAGCGTCCCATTCTGATCTGCCTCTTGAACGAAGACGAGAAATTCAATCTTCTTGGAAATTTACCAGCTCTGAAAGGGAATGAAAAGTTTTCTGGAGTGAGCGTTACTGAAGATCTTACACCTGAAATGCGTAAGAAATTGCGCCTACTGTCTATTGAAGCTAAAGAACTTAATGAAACCGAAAAACCAGCAACAGAAATATATCGCGTCCGGGGTGATTTAAAAAACGGCTTCACTGTCAAGAAGGTACCACTCAGAAAACCGTCAACCCCCGACCAGTCACCAACAATGAAGAATGTCTCCTTCTCGAACAACCTAACGGAGACAAATATCATCGACCAACAGGAGCCAACTTTGCTCAAAAAGAAAAATTAATCAAAGATATGAAAGTTCTGTATACAAATCCTGATCAGTTGACTTCATTTAAAATTAAGGAATTACAGTCCTTGGCCCATGAGGAAAAGCCTCACATCGTCGCTATCTGCGAAGCGAAGACAAAAGTAGGTACGTTGAGGGAATTACATGAATACGAATTCGATGATTATAAAATTGCTAGTCAAGTTAACTTAGACACAGATCAAGGGCGTGGCGTTGTCATACTTGTTCACACCTCGATAAAACATTTAGTAGCCGATGTCAAACCTCCAATCACTTTCAACGAAGTATGCATGATTGAAGTACAATTATCTGGAAGAGATTTGCTTGTTGTCGCGTGCATCTACCGAAGTCCAAGCAGTTCTACATCATCAAACGAAAATAACAGCAACCTGAATTGTCTGATCAAATCTATTGCACTGAACAACAAGTATTCCCACAAATGTTTGCTAGGAGACTTCAACTTCCCAACGATAAATTGGGAAAATTGGACAACCCCACACATAGAAGATAGTAAAGAAGAAACGTTTCTAGATGCTTTGAGAGATGCATATCTTCATCAACACGTTGACGAGCCAACTCGATGTCGTGGAACAGATGACCCATCTCTAATCGACCTGATATTGACAGGGGAAGAAAATCAAATAGTGAATCTAGATTACTTAAGTCCACTTGGTAAAAGTGATCATAGTTCGTTAGCGTTCAAATTTGCTTGTTACGCTCACCCCAAAAGTGTACAGACAAGATATATCTTTGCGTCGGCCAATTTCCAATCGATGAATAACGATCTTAGCTTAAGAGACTGGAAACAAAGTTTCAAGAAAGCATCCGTGGAAACATCAGTGGATGATCTTTGGAAAACTTTCAAAGAAGCTATACTCGACCTCAGAAATAGGTTTGTACCACTGAAAGAAGTAGGTAACAGCTTTTGGAAGAATAAAGGCAAAATCCCTATAAAAAAGGACCTGCGAGATGAAATCAAGAGAAAGAAATTGCTGAATAGAAGGTGGTTAAGATCTTCACCTCTCTACCGAGATCATCACCGCGCCAACTATGTACTCGCAAGGAATAGAGTAAATCGAATGCTGGTGAAGGCACATCGGGCATATGAGAAGAGTATCTGTGACAAATCCAAAGAGAAACCAAGATCTTTTGGTCTCACGTAAGAAGTAAACTCAAATCAAAAAGTGGAGTTTCGCCACTTCTTCAGAACCCTGAAGATAAATCGTCTCTTAAACATGACGACCACGAGAAGGCAAACATCTTGCAAAAGCAGTTTTGTAGTGTCTTTACTGATGAGCCAGAGGGTGAATTACCAGACTTCCCTGCACGAACAGATAAGAAGATTAGTGATCTATTCGTCACAGAGGAGATGATGAAGAAACAGATAAAACTGATTGACACCAACAAATCCTTTGGCCCAGATGAAATTCATCCCAAAATGTTGGTAGAATTGGTCGACCACGTAGCCGAGCCTTTAGCGATCATAATGAATAAAACTTTTTCGTGTGGAATCATACCGAAAGAATGGAAGATGGCTTACGTTTCGCCAATTTACAAGAACAAGGGTGCTCAAAATCTAGCAATAAACTATAGACCAGTCAGCCTGACATCGGTTGTTTGTAAATTGATGGAATCATTTCTAAGGAGGCATATCATGAATCACCTACAAGATCAAAAACTATTGTCAAATAAACAATACGGCTTCATCAGTCACCGATCAACACTTACTCAACTACTGAACTACTTGGATAAGTGCTGCGAAAGCATTGCTAATGGTAAAGTAGTTGATACGATATATTTCGATTTTGCTAAAGCCTTCGATACTGTTCCCTACCGTCGCTTGCTGAAGAAACTTGAAGGATATGGAATATCAAGTAACTGTCTACGATGGATAGAGTCTTTCTTGACAGACAGAAAGCAACTCGTAAAGGTCGATCAAGCTCGATCAAGTACAAACCACGTTGTAAGTGGTATTCCTCAAGGAAGTGTCCTTGGACCACTTCTCTTTGTTATCTATATCAATGACCTCCCGGACAACGTCATCTCATCTATTTTCCTATTTGCCGATGATACGAAGATAGTCAAAGAGATCAACTCAATCGAGGATTCTTTGACAATCCAACAGGACATCAATGAACTGGAAAATTGGTCGAGAAAATGGCTTTTAAAATTCCATCCAGATAAATGCCATGTACTAACTCTCGGGAAATTCGAGAACATCATCCATGCACACCCATACTCGTTAGATGGAAACCAACTTGAACACGTTTCCCTTGAAAAGAATCTAGGTGTGCTGATCGACTCCGATATTACTTTTGAAGAGCACATATCGAAACAGGTCAAGAAAGCAAACTCAATTCTCGGTGTGATCAGAAGAGGCTTCGAGGAATTATGTCCCAGGACACTTTACACACTGTATACCACCTTTGTTCGACCTCATTTGGAATATGCTCAATCTGTATGGTCACCTAGATTGCGTAAGCACGTCAACCTACTTGAAGGGGTTCAAAGGCGTGCAACAAGAATGGTACGTCGTCTACGAAATTTAACATACGCGCAGCACCTGCGAAAACTGGACTTACCATCTCTTGAATTTAGGAGACAATTTGGCGACATGGTTCAAATATACAAACACCTTCACTTCTATGACAAAAATACCATCGTCAAAAAGTTTTCTCGCCGAACTCGTCCCCATCGTAAACATGATTACGAATTGATCCCTAATTTCTCAGATGATGGATTAAGGGGTGTGCAAACAAAATCATTTTATTATAGATGCATATCGGCGTGGAACCAGCTCCCAAAAAATGTTGTTAATGCTAAGTCAATCAAAGCATTTAAAGAAGAACTGACTCAGGCATGGATAAAGCACCCGTTACGTTACGATTCAAGATCACTTTTGTAATCATTATGTAGATAGACCGGTTTAGAGGCCCTAGTGTGCCTGGACTGTAAATCCTTTAATAAAATAAATAAATAAATAAATAAATGATATGCTGATTTTGTAAAATAACTTGATGGCGAAATTGTGCATCTATTTGAAATCTTTCTTTGATGGTGTGAATATTGTCGCCTGATGTCTTTGCAAGATATTGGATGATAATATCATGAAGTGGTACCCAGTGGTGTTCAGCACAGGATGAAGTATCAAAATAGGATGGATATACGTAGTCCTCTTTTAGCTTAAAAAAACACAAAGAGTCAAGTTCGTGCTTTCTTTCCTTCCAGTATGGATCAGTATTGACTAAATTTGAGCTCATTGAAATAAATTTGTTTGGAATACTGTCATCTTTGTCTTGAACAGTCAGGAACAGTCGCCTTATTAGGAGACGCCTCCTGATTAGGAGACCCGTCTCCTAATCAGGAGGTTCACGTCTCCTAATCAGGAGACGGGTGTAATTATCTCTTGAACGAGTAAACTGCGCATGATTTGATTGCTCCCAATGGAAAGAGCACAAAAAATTGATTCCATATGGTGATTTTCAGAAAAATCCACCGGTGGAGTCAATCACAATTCTAATAATCCATAAGAACCAATCAGAAGTAAGAATCTGTCTTCTGAACAAAAGCGTCTCAAAGAGAAAAATGGCGGACACGAAAAAAATCAAGAGGGGCTTCCTTGTAGTGCTTTATATTAGGATTGTGATCGATTGCACCGAGAAATTTTGATAATTTTTTCAAAACTTTACCAATTCGAGGCTGCTCTTTCCATTAAAACTAGTTTCAAAATGCGCGGAAAAGCCTAAAGCCCTTAAGATTGAGATCAAAGTTTTATGTCTCCTAATTAGGAGACGGGTCTCCTAATCAAGCGACCCCAAGCAACCTACATGTCTCCTAATCAGGAGACGTCTCCTAATCAGGAGGCGTCTCCTAATAAGGCGACTGTTCCTGACTGTTGAAGTCTTTCTAATAGTTCGTCTCTGGTAAGATGTTTTTCATTAACCTGCTGATTAACACAAAAGCTTCCTTGATTTAAAGCTTTCTTGCAGAGTCCAATATTCAGAAGATTAAATTTCAAAAATCTATGAGCTGATACACGGTTATCTGCGCAAAAATATATGTGATCTACCCACATGTCATAATCAACAGCCCTTGTTGATGGAATAGTTATGTCACACGTTCCATTAATGAAAATATGTGGATAAGCCATTGTGAAAAAACCTTCAGTAGACAGCTCAGGAAGAGGCTTCTCTCTGTTTTCACACTTCAAGTTTCCAAGATCAGCTACAGGACCTTGTTTGATTATGTTTTCTATTTCACCACTGTTCTCTCCAAGAAATAGTTTCAATCAACATCAATGTTTGTTAGCTGGGCTGCAAATCCTGATGTTGTCACCAACTCTTCTTCAGCCTGCAGGGAATCGAACTGTTTTGGACCAGGCCCTAAGTCCTCCTCTTCAGTAGCTAAATCATTTGCTGTCGATACAACTGGTAGACCTTTTAGCTGTCCTTCTTTTTCTGGAATATGCATCAAACGATCAACATCAATTACCACATCCCAATAATATGGATTTGGCTGGTGCAAAAAGAATTTCCCATTTAGCCCAATACCAGACACATGGTCTTTACCTGTATAACGGGTAAATCCTGGTCTTGGTGCACTTTCACCATATCGTGGAACACCAAATATTAGACCAACCAAAGCCTGCTCAATTCTTTGCCTACAAGCCATGTATGATTTTGAGCTGTTTTTACCACCTCTTATAAGAAGAATACTAACTTCAGATGGCAGTTGTGGTAGTTTGGTAAATTTTCTTAGGTCATGTGGTATAGCTACTGCATGACGTTTGGAGGCTGACATCCCACACTTCAGACAATGCACATAAATGGCAATGGATATTTTTCTTATCAAAAGACTTTCGACAAATGTCAGGTTTTGAAGAAAAGGGGTGATTCCCTTGAAGTGTTGGTTATTGTGATAATGCATGCCATTTTCCAAGAAACAATCTTCAACTGGGGAATACAATCCTGAGAACATCAACGACCTATTGATGTGTTTCTTGTATTTGTTCTTTTTTATCTCATCTGTGCATCTTTTACATCCACCATTGAGAAACCCTAGGCCTAGTCTCATAACAACTCATACAATGTTCCACTGAGTGCAGCCTCTCAGCATCATTGAATTCTTGAATTGCTCTTTCAACAGCAGGATTTGAGTGAAGCGGGACCTCTCTTTGAATATGTGAATGTTCAATTTGATCAACAGTAATTTCTCGGTTTCCTTCAATATGTGGATGTTCAACTTCTTCAACAGTGTCTTCTTGGTTTCCATACTGCAAATTTGTGGATGGGTGTTGGCTTTCGGTCGGCTCAACAACAAAATCAACACAGTGAGATTTTCTAGCAGCAATTTTGCGTTCCACATAACTTTTATCTTTAAAGATACTCCTCAAAATATCATCAATCTCTTCTTCAGTCTGCTTACTACATTTCGCCTGATTTGCTAATCTTACATTTTTCCGACGTGCATAATTATGCTCGTCAGTTGTAGAATGTTTTCTTTTGAATCCTCTTTGATCTTCTCTGGAATCCCTACGGGGCATGATATTTTGATCCTTGGGTATTTCCCCATGCTTAGGCAAACTACTTTTACTAAAGACATGGTGGGTGGATGTACTCTGCAGAAGATTAGCTGATGATGTTGCATCATTCAGAAAGTAAAGACTTTGAAAGTGCTTATATTTGTGAGATATTATAATTTTTGGACCATCAAAGTTTACGATGATTTCACTATTCATTCTACCAGCTGTAGCTGGGTGATGAATATTTTCAGGCCAAAAAGTCAAGTATTGAAAATCACGGTTGCTGTTATATTTTGTACAGAAGATAATAATTCCAAGCTTTTTAGCAGCAGCTAGAATGAATAATTCTGAACCATACTCCGCATTACGATACTGTCGCTGAATAACATTATCTAAGCTTACAACTTGTCCATCATCATCTGGTTGATCTATGTTCGATAGGACCCATTGTTCAACAAAGTCTAAGTGCCTATTATGATCAACAAAACTAACAACCTCATTCCGCAGATCCAAATGGCTGCCCCAATATGGTCTTTCAGTTATGGAAAGGCATTCAACAATGGCTCTATAAAGGCAATTTCCATCCCCAAGTGTGGAACATACAGCGCCAACATTAAGCCCGA
Organism: Clytia hemisphaerica; assembly: GCF_902728285.1. Taxonomy (NCBI): domain Eukaryota; kingdom Metazoa; phylum Cnidaria; class Hydrozoa; order Leptothecata; family Clytiidae; genus Clytia; species Clytia hemisphaerica. The sequence goes on from NW_027104047.1 coordinate 264,705, forward strand.
TTGATCGGGCTTTGCGTACCATGGCCTGCCATGATGTATCTTTGGCTTCATCATAGACTTCAGCCATTATTTGAAAAGAGTATGTGAAAAAGGGTACATGCGTAGTCTGGGTGGTCAGTGGGTATAAACAAACAAATTCATTCTTAAAACCCACCCACCCCCACAGGCCTACAGGCAAGTAGCTGAGTACAATTAACTGTGTTGTGATCAGACAGACAGATCACAGATAAAAGCACCGATATCAGAAACAGAAAAGTAAATAATCTTAGATGTTTAGATTTCAAATCAAACACAAGACAACACCAGAATCAACATTCAGCAATCCAAATATTTTTTTTGAATGAAATAAAATTATTCGAAACTTTCGCGGGTATAAAATTGTCATTGGCAACTGTGACCCACAGTGCTTCAGATTTCTGATTGTAGTCCGTGTTTCGGCTTCCGGTAAAATTTTGATGTTCACTGCTAGGGTACACCATTTTAAAACAGCCTTTTTTGCAGTCCTATCTATCAAACCGAGAAAAGTTCCGTGGTTTCAAGCAAAACCGTTCAAGGTCATTTTAACATAATCACCGTTTTGAAGATGTGATTTATATAGCAAATTTATAGCAAATTTTCGCTTGGGATAGAAGTTAAAGGTACGGGCACACTATAGCAAAACTGCCATAGTAAGAGTTTATTTTATTGTGTTTTATTTCACACTACTGTGCAAGCTTACTGTATGCTGTATGTACTACTGTTCTATCTAAAATGCTCTGGCCTGAGTCGTGAAGAATTCCAAAACCTTTCTGACCCAAATAACCAGCGGATGTCAATCGAACTCAATCGAATTCGATTTGGAATCGAATCGATCGAATTCAATCGAATTCAGTGATTGATCGAACAATCGAACTCAATCAAAGTGGAAAAAAGATGTAAATGTTCGATCGTTTCGATCGATCACTTCGATCGTTTCGATCGATCACTTCGATCGGTTTTGATTGCTCGATCAATCACTTCGGTTTACTTCGATTGAATTCAACCAATCACTTCGATTTACTTCGAATGAATTCGATCGATTCGATTTTCTTCCATTCACTTCGACCACTGAGATCTTCGGGCTTTATAAATCTATGCTCGAGAGATCACACGCCGATCTGAGATTACTCGCTACGGAATATAATCTATACGGAATATGATAATCTTGGTCTGCGTTTCGTGTTTACCTCTAAGGCTGATGGAAATTAATGATATGTTTACCGTAATGACGATTTTCAGAATTCGATGCGGCTAAGTTTTCATTATTCATTATTCATTATTCATTATTTTACCATAAACATTTATTTTTACCAGATTTTTCGTTTTTCCTTATAGATACACAATCCGAAGTCTAACATTGAGTTACGGTGATTGGAAGAGTTTACGCTGATAAAGACCATCGTCTATACCCGGAAAACTATACTTTAGCTATAAAAAACTTGGACGTATATTATAGAGTTGGGTCACAAGACCACAAACACAAAATCATTATCTTGAACTTTTCAAAATATCTTAAGGTTTAATCGTAAGGAATCGTTAGTTAGGAATCGTGGAACGAGGTGATGAGCGTCGAGTGTAGAACAAATTCATATCGAAAAGAGATGATAGGAAAAGAAATAAAATTGATGACATCAAGTCAAAACTTTGTAAAGTGTTTTCAAAAGTTGGTCGTAAACTAGTAAATACTGTTGAAATAGAAGAAATAAAATAAGAATAAACATTAAAGTCTCTTTTTGATTGGTTCCTGATCACAATCTTTACATTGGGGATGTCTTCATCATCGTCATCCACACCATGCAAGTACTCGGCACAATATACGCAAATTGGCTCATAGCCGCACTTTTAATACAGTTTTTCGATGGGATCAGCACAACAGTGGTCTTTTATGAACACATCCTTCGGAAGATTTTTGACTTGCATATCCTCAAATACTAGACCACATGTATAGTCGATGTCTTCAAAAAGTTTCCAACATTTGTTTGGTATTTTTGGTTAGTTTTTTCTTAGAAAAAACCAAACGCCACTTTCCACATTCGGCACATTCGACCATCACATCCGTGTTCTTTGCGTGTTGCACTGAGGGAGAGAATGGCATCTTTACACGCTTCGATTTTGGTTTCACTTTACTGCTTGGTCGGTTCTGAAACAAAAATCATAATAAAAGATAAAACATAGTCAGACTTTTCATCTAGTTGAGATATAAAATGCAAGCCTTAAAATAATATTTTTTGTGTTAATTTTTTTTTATCATTTAACTTGATCATATCAATCCTTTACCTCTTTCGTCTCGGTCCCATAAACCTCATGAAACTTTTTATAATGATCGTCAACTGGAACTGGATCCGGAAGCCATTTCATGTCTTTCGTTTGGTCATCACTTCTTGGTCTACACGATTGAAAGAAGAAATAATTTTAAAACTAGACTGTTATTTGCCTTTAGAATGAGCTATCTTTGATTTTAAATTGACTTTTGATGTACAATGATTTGTTCAAATTCCACAAGACAAAACATATTGCGAATACATTTTTTTTGCTTTAACTTACTTGCAGATGGTACATGTGGCAATGCCACACTTCTTGATCTGAAACGAATAATGCGTCTCTTTACAACAATGCTTTAAGAAGTTTTTTAGGTTTTGACAGTTTTTCACATCCTTCTTTGTAGTACTACCTCGCTGAAATCAAAGTAAGAACAATATTTTAATAAGTAATATGGGGTTATATGTAATACAACTATAAGACAGCACAACAAGAAACTACCAAAAGCAATGTAGGGGCTACACATGAAAACAAGATGAGTACAAATTCTTTCATAAATACCAAAAGTGTATTGTCAACTTCGAGACATTGATTCCATATAGCATCGATGGCCTCTTCATCTGCTGGAAGGAAAGTTTCGAACTGTTTGTCCTTTAAAGCGAGCCGTTTCATTTGAGACTGGAGCAGCAATAACGGGCTTTCCATCGAATCAGCATAGGTAAGTTTTTGTTCAGCATCCAAACCCTCTCTGATTTGTTTCATGTTTTTGAGTTTCGCTGAATTGAAAGAGGAAAACATAGCTTATTATAATAAATTCAAAACTACAAATTATAAACGCATTGAGGGTTCTGTTAAAATACCATTTCTAGTTAAGATACGGCTTTGGTTTAAGTCTTGAAGAAGATAAAATCTATACTAAGAGAAAAAGCAATTCACACTGTATAATAGACTGTATGATGATATAATTTACCTAAAGTTTCCTCGAACTTGTCATCTATTTTTCTACGCATAACACCAACACCCTGGAGCCCGAGATTCAAAATACTCATTATTCGTTCTACAGGATTTGCCCATGAATTGCTAGGAGCCGTTCTTAAAGCCACTAAAGGTCGTTTCCCACTCAGCTTTTGTTGGTCGCAGACAAATGCGCACGGCTCAAATATTGCATAAATTAAATAAATTAAGCCTTAAAGGCTTGTCGCTTCCCAGCCGGCACACAACGTTTTCAAAACGTTTTTTTTAGGTTTAAATTACGTTGTGAAGAAACGCGTTGCCAAAAAAACGTTTTAAAAACGTTTTTCAACGTTGTAGAGAAAACGCATTATTTCATAAGGTTTATAAAACGTTGTTGAAACGTTATAATCCAAACGTTTTTCAAAAGTTTTGCTAACAACGTTTAATAAGCGTTTTTTCTAAACTTGATTTAAACGTGATTTTGATCAACGTTTTTTAAACGTCTATAAAACGTTCTTTTGAGACGAAAGTGTAGTGCCCAAGATTTAAATCTCCCCGTCCCACTCGCCGCCCCCATCGTCCGCCGAATTAACAATGGAATGGCTTCTTTCCTGGACAGTTTTCGAACGTTCGAACGTTCAAACGTTCGAATTCGAAATCACTTGTAGTTCAAAACAAAAATCAAACAAAGTAAAGGTTCTGTAAAAGTTGGTTGTTTCATGCACGAAGAGTGGAAGAAGCTGGTTCTCTTACAAAAATCAACTAGATAATGTAAGTAGTTTACATTAAACTGAAAATGCTTTTGATATTTAAGTTAATTCTTAGAGGCTTTATCGGTGTAGCTTATTTCAGGTTTCAATTTCTGATGATATTTATTTTTGAGAGTAAACCCTGGAAAAAATTACATAATCTTCAGTAAACTTTATGTTAAAACTTTTTATTTTAACTTCTTTTCCCTCAGATTCAAGCTGGAGTGTATTATTGGTTTCCTTATTGCGACTATCCTCAGTTGACTTTGTGTGGTCGCCAGCAGAAAGTACCGAAAATATGCTAGTAAAGGTAGGTGAAATGTAACCAGATTTTAATAATATCTTTCTAAAACTATGCTAATTTCTTGTTAATACCCCTGCATCACTGAGTGAGCTTGGTACTTCAAACTACTGAAATTTGACTTGGAAACACCCCTGTCTCAACGACAATAATTTAGCAAAGTCCTTGGTAGAATACATTTCGTGAAACTTAAAGTTCGGCCATGAAATTTAAGAAGTTTTTTCTTTATCCTTTTGGATTCTTTTTTTCCGTGGAAAGAAAAGGTAGTTTTCAACGTCTCAACCGCAGCTAAAAAATCTTTAAACATCAAATTTACTATTCGTCTTTTATTTTTTCAGGATCGCAAATGTGTGAAGGAGACCAAAGAAATCGCAAGATATCGTTTTTTAACACTTCGAATAGCAATCATACTGGAAACTTTTGGAATGATTATCACAAAGATGCCAGAAAGGAAGGACGGAAGAGAAAGAACATCAAATTTTTGATTTCATTGCGTTTAATTTATACTGATTGTAGATTTTCATACCCAGAAAATTATATGGAAAAGAGCATTCAAAGAAAATTCAAATGTGTGTACGGTCTTTCTCATAATAGTGCAATGAATAGGAATTATTTTGGCAAAGAACGTATAGAGACGTGTTAAAACCAATCTAAAATAACTTTTAAAGACGTTTTTAAGTCGTCTCTATGGAATACATTTGTCACATGAAAACAATAAACTTGGTATATCGATCGTTCTTCTTGGTATATCGATCGATATACTTAGTATATCGTCGTTATTCTTAGTTTTTCATCGTTATTCTGAGTAAGTCGGATCGAAATACTAGGAATATCGCGCATTTAAAAAAATAATCAACTACGGTAGCCGATTATCTAAATATTTTAAGTGTGTCCATGCATTCAGAAATAAAAAACTTTGGCGGGAAAGGGAAAAGGACTCTGCTGAACAATAATGATGGTTGCGCACATGTACATCAGTCCAGTGTTGTTAATATAGTTTAGTTTATCTATATATTAATAGCCGTAGTCTGTATGTGTGTTTGTTGGTTGGTTGGTTTTTTGTGTGTCACTTTCGTTTTCGCAAGCAATGTTTTGTTCTTTTAAAAGATGACTTTTATTTTGTTCTTGCTCCACAAATTTGTTTAACGATATTCGCGCCGTTTTATAAAGACTTTGATTTGATTGATAGATTAGACTTTTTCTTTTTTTTTCTTTCTTTTCTTTTGTTTTATGTTTTCGAATGTAATTAACGACCTTATTTGATTTGAGACATTCGAATTCTTTTCAAAACAAAAGAAATTTTTTAAACAGAATCTGTTAAAGAAAAGATAACAAATATAAAATAAAACACAAGAATCACATAACAAGTTTAACTAGAATTATTTCTTCGTAAAAACGGATCTTTAAACATGTATGTCGATAATTATTTTGCTGTAAATCTAAGTCATTGTTGAATTTGAAAAATTATTGAAGTTATGACGAAGTTATTTTATAAAAAACAATATAAAATTGCGCTATCTATCACGCTTTTTTGTCTGCGTGTCCTAGCTGCCTTCCGGGGGGGGGGACTATGGTTGCGAGCTGACTTTCGGCCCTGCCCCTCGGACCCTTAGCAGAATAAAGAGGAGAAGAAACAAGGGAAATTGTTTGAATTTTAATTCACTTTTTGGAACTAATTTGACCAAATTTCTATCTTTCTGGGGGCAAAAAGTTGAAATTTTCCTATTTTTCCGATTCTTAGTGGGACTGAAGTTTGATTTTCCGATTTTTCAAACTGCCATGTTTCAAAAAGGCACACTTAAGGCCGGCACATACCCATACCCATACCCTTCTCTTGCCTAAGTACCCCCCCCCCATCGGGCTGCCTTTTTTCGACAAATCGCGTGTCATGTCTATTATTTCACTCCGCTTATCTTGACATCAAAGTTTTCCTAAACATCAAGAACTACGGCAAATATAACGCAAGCGAAGCGAGAAAAAAAATCTAATTGCAGAGCCGTCTCGGACGTCGCTGGTCGCCGGTATGGTGTAATTTGGGAATGATGCCCTTTCTGTTTTCTGATCATTTTTGCCACAAAAATCTTTTTCAAAATATGGTTAAAAGATACGTCACCCGGGAGGGATAGAGTAAAACTTTGACGAGAATTCTTCCCTTAAATTTTGATTTCATCGTGTTTAAGCCACCTTCCCAACATCCCAAAGGACTTTAAATGCGTTCAGCAAACAGCTAAACCGGCGTGCGACGATCTTTTGTGTATCCTTTTCAAACATTGTTGATCGCATTCACAATGATAATGGACAAGTTAATTATGTAAAAGGTTGTTTACTTACTAGATGTACTAATGAAGGGCAAGCCCACTTGTCGAGTTTATTCTCTCTGTGTCTGTGTTGCTAAAATGAGGAAAGTTGAGCATTTTATACTTTATTTTTAGATTATATGCAGCACCAAATTCTTACAGTGTTGATCGCATTCACAATGATAATGGGCAAGTTAATTATGTAAAAGGTTGTTAACTTACTAGATGTATTAATGGAGGGCAAGCCAACTTGTCGAGTTTGTTCTCTCTGTGTTTGTGGTGCTAAAGAGAGGAAAGTTGAACATTTTAAACTTTATTTTTAGATTATATGCAGCACCAAATTCTTACAGTGTTGATCCCATTCACAATGATAATGGGCAAGTTAATTATTTAAAAGGTTGTTTACTTACTAGATGTACTATTGGAGGGCAAGCCAACTTGTCGAGTTTGTTCTCTCTGTGTTTGTGGTGCTAAAGAAAGGAAAGTTGAGCATTTTAAACTTTATTTTTAGATTATATGCAGCACCAAATTCTTACAGTGTTGATCGCATTCACAATGATAATGGACAAGTTAATTATGTAAAAGGTTGTTTACTTACTAGATGTACTAATGGAGGGCAAGCCAACTTGTCGAGTTTGTTCTCTCTGTGTTTGTGTTGCTAAAACGAGGAAAGTTGAGCATTTTATACTTTATTTTTAGATTATATGCAGCACCGAATTCTTACAGTGCTGATCGCATTCACAATGATAATGGGAAAGTTAATTATGTAAAAGGTCGTTTACTTACTAGATGTACTAATGGAGGGCAAGCCAACTTGTCGAGTTTGTTCTCTGTGTGTTTGTGTTGCTAAAGTAAAAAGAGGAAAATTGAGCATTTTATACTTTATTTTTAGATTATATGAAGCACCAAATTCTTACAGTGCTGATCGCATTTACAATGATAATGGGCAAGTTGATTATGTAAAAGATTGTTTACTTACTAGAGGCAAGTCAACTTGTCGAGTTTGTTCTCTCTGTGTTTGTGTTACTAAAATGAGGAAAGTTGAGCATTTTATACTTTATTTTTAGATTATATGCAGCACCAAATTCTTACAGTGTTGATCGCATTCACAATGATAATGGGCAAGTTAATTATTTAAAAGGTTCTTTACTTACTAGATGTACTAATGGAGGGCAAGGTAACTTGTCGAGTTTGTTCTCTCTGTGTTTGTGTTACTAAAAAAGAAAAGTTAGCCATTTTATACTTTATTTTTAGAAAACTTTTGCACCATTGCTTACAGTTGAACACATTCAAAAAGATAACAGACAATATACTTATGTAAAAGGTTATTTACTTACTAGATATACTAATGGAGGTTAAGCACCATTTTCTTACATTTTAACACATTGAAACAAGTGATACTTTTATGGCCCTACCTGATTATTAAAACCAATAACAAACAAAGAACAACTAAAATAACATGATGGACATTCAAAATTTAACCTATAGAATCTTAACTACTTAAAAATGTTTACCGAAAAAAAACAAGCTTTAATGAATATTTGATGACATTCTTTTAAAAGAATTCAACTCCTAAAATATTTAAATTTGGTATTTAACCCTTTCTGGATGACTGAAAGACTTGAACTTCTTATTTGCAGCCCTGATCACTAAAATGTAAATTTTCTTGACTGCTGTCTCACAAACCTTGGTTTTCCAGAGTACTAATGTAGATATAACTTCAGAGGATATGCGAAGGCAGTGTCCACCAAATTGGACTCGCTTTGGTTTCATAAATGGTATTTTTTCTGAGTGGTCACGCCAAGGTTTTTGACTCTTCTGAGGAGTCTTGTATATGTGCTTTCTAGTTATTTTTCTAACTTTCTAGATCAAGTCACTGAACCATAAAAAAGAATAAGTACAATAGTAATTTTAAAATTTATAATTTTAAAGTTACTGTAAAAGGTTGTTTACTTACTGTTGGAGGGTAAGCTAACTTGTTGAGGTGTGTTCTGGGCAGTGGATGAGCTATCAACAGAAAATTGAAATAATTTTAATTCGGAGGAAGCATTATGGTTTAAAATTGTATTTGTTTTTTTGCTGTTTTAATTTTTTTAAATCCCTGCAAAGTATAAAATGAGAATGGGGTAATATTACCTAAAGTTCTTGCCACCATTGGTGGTAGGCCCAATGGAGTGAAGGTTGCTAGAATAGAAAGCAATATACTATCATTCAATCAGTATAAGCAATAAGAAAAATAAATTATGGTAACAAAGTAGTTTCATGGCAATCTTTAGTTCCTTGATTACTGATAGAAAGTTGAAAGTTAATTTTTGTCCCCAAGTAATTTTACACAAGTTGCTTTTTGGTCTCCATTTCAAACTGTCTGTCTCAATAAAGAATGACCTAGAAATTTAACTTACATGAGCCAGAATTGGTTAGACATATTCTTGGTCTGTAAGTAGCTGAAGGTGAAATATGAAAATATCATCAGGTTTTAATAGCAACTAGATTCAAAATGTTGAAAAATAAAGAGGTAAAATATTAGAAATTGTTTGATTATCCCTTTCTCAGTGCATAGTATTAGCACGACCCTGCCGACGTACCCGCAATGGGGTGCTGAAATTTAGAAATTTTGCAACCCGACAGTTGGGTGTTAAATTGTCGGGTGCTCAGGCTCACCACTGCTGAAAAGCCCCTGGCTGTTGCCCAGTTTCCAGAAAAGGGTTTTCCAATATATATTCAGTCCAATCCAACAACTCAATAAGTACGATAAAAATTGGCAATAATAAATAAAAACAGGGTAGCTCAGTTCAGATTGATTGCTTATGACAATTTGCTTGTGTCGCAGAAAAATAAATTTGAGGGGCTTGAAAAACGAGCGTGGTTCATGATTTTCAGATTATTCGTGGTTACACTTACGTAACCTAAATTAATGTATAACTAAAACGGCACCATTAGGCACTCTTTACGAGGCATAAGCAGGTGATCACCAAACTCAATGCGGTCATGTGGATAAAAGTGACAGAGAAAATACAGGGCGGAGAACCGCCCAACGCCCCGAAGGCGGTGTCGGGTGCCGATTGTTGGGTTTTTTCGAAAATTTAGAAAATTCAGCACCTGACACCGGCAGTTCAAGCACCGGACTGTCCTGGCAGGGTCGCATTATTAAAAAAAAAAAAGGCCACTTTAAACGCAACTTACTGGTAACTGTTGTTGTTGTAGGTAATGTATTCCCTAAAAACATTAAATTTAGATATAATCTATAGTAAAAAATGTTGGTTTGTCGTAACCCGACACTAGATTTTGTAGGAGGGTTGGTCGGTCAAAAAAAAAAATGTATTTTGTTGATTTTTGAAATTTTTAGTTTCTTTTTGATTTTTAGACCATAAAAAAATTTTCTTTGCTAGGAAGTTTAGAGTATATTTCTAAAATATCTTATACACCAGCCTTTCCCATGCCGGGACTCCAGATTTGCTCTCTACTGTTTTTTTAATAGACCATTTTTTAAAGACGACGCCATTATACCTCCAATAATTAAGCGCGGAAAGATTACGTAATGAAATTCCCTGAAAGCAGATTATCAGCCCCGCGAGTTTTTATCTGCACGGCTGTTACCAATACAAGTTTCCGTACAGCAAGCTAAAAAGTACACGTCATACATTCATTAGGTTGTAAAGTCCAAGAGCCTAATGATTATATCTCTACTTTCTAGCTTGCCTCCACGGACACTTGTATAGGTAACAACTGTGCAGATAAAAACTCAGCGTGCGGCTAATCCTTTGCTTTCAGGGAACTTTATTACGTAATCTTTCAGCGCTTAATTATTGGAGGTATAATGGCGTTATCATAAAAAATGGTCTACGGTGAGCTGGTTTTCGCTTGAATTTGCTTAGCTAGGTGGTTTTTGAACTTTAAATTTCATTCCACACAAAATTGAGCATCCAAAGTGTTAGCACATACAATTGACTTCCCCTAAACAATCTCCAGCAAGACAGATTTGTTCACCTCCCCCAAACCTTTTTAAACACAGCGATGCAGGACAAATCTTCCCCTTGCAAAATTTGAATTACAGGAAAGGTGTATTGGGCTTCGTAGTAGCAGATTATCAAATCAAACAAAAAGCATCCAAGATCAAGAAGAAGAGAAGAAGCATACCATTCATATTAACCATTTCCCGAAATCTTCCACCTGGGCGCGCCAATGTATCTGTTCTTCCTCTTTTTCTTGGCATTTTGCATTTGCTGGCTGTACTAAATAAATTTCAAATTTATCGCTTGGGTTAAAGAATAATCAATTTTTTTTATATTCCATTTAGCCAAGAAAATTGAAACATAAAATTTGAAATTAAGAGGTTTTCCTCACAGGACCATACAGTATTGGGACTACAAAATGCTAGTGTTTTCTGCAATAACTCTACCATTAAAATCTTTAGGAAATCTAACTTATTATTTGGCTAAATCACTCCCGAAACATGTCTTTGGATACTTCTTAGACATTTTGTCACATTTTTTTCATGGTTAAACATGCCATTTTTTGTGTTAGGGTACCACAAAATGCTAGTGACGTTTTTTGGTGAAAACTCTTGAACAAAACTTTCTGATGAAAAATAAACAACTGGGACTTATTTTCAGGAGCAAAATACACCTCTGATTTGATTTGTAGTGTTATTGGAAAATTCTTTGTGGTGTTATAAGCATTTTGATGGTTTTGGGTCTACAAAATGCTTGTCCAGAAATGCTTGATTACGGAACTTTAGGTAAATTTGTAATCGTTCTTTTTTGATGTTTTACTAAAGGGAATGTTCAGAGAAACAAAATAAAGTCATAACATTGCTAAAAGTAACGGGTAGATATAAAACTGTGATGATATCTTTTATAGTCATTTTTCCGAAATCTACTTCTGTGCAAAATAGCCTAACATCAGTTTTATTTTGTCAAAAAATCAACAATTTTAGACTAACGTCAATTGTCTTTGAGTATTAATATCTTGTCGCTGCTTTTACTTATTGGAATCAGATCTTTTTAGCAGTCATCTTCATGTTCTAGTGTACTAAAATTTAAATAATTAACCGTTTTATTTTTCGATTAGGCGGCAATCACAAATATCTTTATTTCGCTTCCTTGTTGGGTCCAAATAGTGAGTCGGTCGGTCGGTCGGTCGTAAAAATTTCCGGGTGTCCATTTTTCCATCCATTTTAGGTGTGTATTCCTGAAGGAAACTACCAGAGCCAGCCAGCAGCCAAAACAACCGCGTGTTATGGGTGGTTTCAAATTTTAACCTTTGAACCATGTGACCTCCGACAGCTTGGTAAAATCCTAGTGTTTTCATTATGTAAACGAAAGTACTCACAACATAGTTGTGACGTCGAGAAAATCAAAACGATAGAGAACATCGTAAATTCCTTGCCAATTAAGTAGTGTAAAAAACGATTTTTTAATTAATTGATTTTCAGTTCATTTACTCCCAAGATAATTACTTTGCACTTTTAACGACTTTTGATCAACAATCATCGATCGTTACAATTCATTGCACATCGTCTTTTAGACGATTTCAATTTCAGATAACTTGAGCTCCACCGCAGATGATTGAAAAAGTCAATTCTGGTGGTGATAAGATTTATATGAGAGTAATCGTCATGAAAAGCGCTAATAACATATCGAAAAATGGAGATTCCCAAGATTGGCGAAAGTATCTTAAATCTTGGTTTAAAAAATCTCTTTGATCTTTCTTTTTTTCTTTTGTTATTTGCTTAAGTCATCGATGACTTGTGAGGCATTTCTCATAATGAAAACACACGGATTTTACCAAGCTGTCCGACCCCAAAATGACGCATGTAATGAAAGAGCAGCTTCTTTAACCAGACAATGAAACTCTCCTTTGTTTTTTCTAATCTTGTAAATATCTCTTATCCAAAACCGAGATTTTCTTTTTTTCTTTTTTTCTTGTAATCTTCTTCTTAAAATCAGTAGAAGCAAAACTTTCATGTTGATTGCCGCCATATTTAAAAAAAAATTTTGTTTTTGTTTTGATTTTGAATTTAAGCGCGCCGCTTTCTTTTTTTGAAAGTTTCAATGGAATGAGAAAATTGGTCGCCGACCAATGCGCTCGAGCCGTGCGCATTGGTCTGCGACCAAAAAAAGCTGAGTGGGAAGCGACCTTAAGACGTCAAAGTCCAATTTGCGAAATAAAGCAATCAGGGACAATTTGACCGAAACGTAAGTCAGGCGATGATCAGGTCCACCATCTGTGTAGATCAAAATTACAGGTGGCACATTATCTAAATAGGGAAAAAGTAGACAAAAAATTCAATTAATGTTTTTCTACTACTCATCAACTTTTAGAAAATCAAAAAAAAGAATCTGTAAACAAAAGACAGCTTATACTATCAATGTTTTATCGCCTCATTTTTTGTTCCCTTATGTGTAGATACTAATAGCAACTTTTTAACATCTTAATTAGAATCCTGTATAAATAAAGAGGTTCCCATTCAACTTTTCTTTAGTATAGATTTTTAAATTCCTAAAGTCATTACCATCATATCGTTTATTGATCATCTCAGTCAGTTCAGCCATGTGACGATATGGAGATGAGGGTTGGAAAACGGTATCTTTGAAACCAACAAAGACTTGTCCTCGGTGGAAGCTCTCGTCAATTTTATCAGGAATATCAATCTAAAAATATATTATACGTACAAGTAACAAGAGAAAGAAAAGGTAAATAGAATGAAAATTGAAAATCAAAAGAAAAAAATCAAAAAGAAAAACTTCTATTCCCTTTCAATAATATTGAAAACAGGGCTTACTATCAAATTAACTGAAGGAGTAATTCCAGATTTAGTAAAATCATGATCTCCAACTGCCATGGTCTGATTCTCGCCAACGATCACCTTATTTCCTTAAAAGGAAGAACAAATTTAAGAATTTTGTTATTTATCTTTTTACGAGTAACGAGTTTGTTCAACATTAAAAATTTCCCATTTAGACTGAATTTAGCTGAATAGGGAAGATATACCTCTCTCAGCTGCAGCCACTGGGTAGCCAGGTTCGCCAACTTTAACCTTGTGTTTGTCGTCCATGCTTATCAGCAGAGATAATTCCTTGAATTTGATGGCATACTCCCTCAAGTATCTCCAGGAAGCAGCGCAATAGTGGGCGTCTATATGATTCACTCTGACCTGTAGTATAAAATAAATCTGTAAAAAATATATGCAACCCAAGGATGCGATAGATTTTCAAATTAAAAATGCTTGCCCAAGGAAAGCTTTTAACAAAAATTGTAACTTTCACTCTGATCAACAATTTAAAAAATCAAACACACCAATATATTTATTACCAAAAACAAAAACTGCAGGGAAAATTTTGTATGTATTGAGGAGGAGATCGATAAATCTTGCAGCAGAATAAAAATATTTACCTGCCGTTTTTGTACCATCATCTTTATTTTCATTCGACCTTTATAATATTTCTTTGTTGCAGCATTTTGATTCAAAGGTTGGAACTGGTAACGTAACCATTTTACTGATGGGATTGCAGTGCCTGCTGGAACCAATTCCTTGACTCTCTGATTGAGGTCTCTGAAGCTTATTGCCTTTGCTATATACAGCATCTCTCCATGACGACGATCTTGACAAGCAACACCAATGGACTCACTAAGATATTTTTCAGTTGCCTTAAAGAAATCAGCATATTTATCCTCCTTGCTCCCATTTCCAGACCTAAGGTCGACTACAATGTCAGGATCTTCTTGGATGATTGCAAATGAGAGACGTTCATCAATGTCCTGAGTACTAGATTCATCATTTGTTAAGTCCTTAAAAATTGCTCGCAGTGCTACCTTAGACCCAACAAAACCATAAGTATTGATAAACTCCCGCTTAGTGATTCTGCGTTCATATTTTCGGAGGTCTTTCTCGATTCTTTTTATCAAAGTGTTACAATTCGTTATTTTGTCCTTATCTTGGAGGTTTGGATCTAGTTTCCATATAAAACTTTGAGATGGTTTTGGGCCCCCTGGAAGGTGTGTGTACAAGCAAAATTTCTGTGATAATCCAAAAGATTTCAGGGAAACCATACAATCATAAATTTGCTGTCTTGTCAGTCCTGAAGGTAAATGCTCTCGAATTGAGATAATTTCATTATAACCAATACGGTTTAGTTCTTTATCTAGTTTGGTAAGTTTTGATCCGACTGGTCTTGTGCTTGATTCTATAATCATAATTTTGCATTTTTCCTCTACTTCACTTCTAGGAGTTTCATGTACAAGTTTCATTTTCTTGCTTTTTCTATTGATAATAGAACAGTAATTATCCACTGAATCGCACAGGCCTGAAGAAAACTGCTGAAAGTTTGACGGCCATTTTGTTTTATTGAAAAGAATTTTTTCTTTCAGAGTCACAACTAGTTCGCTAAGCTTGGATGAGGACATGTTGACCCGTTTCCTGTGTTTGGATTTTTCAGGGACATTGAATCCAGAGAACACTTCTATTCTGATGGGATCCCATCAATCAACCAAAAAGCTTTGGAAATCGCTTCATCTCAAGGTGCTTCCTCGTGGCTGACCACTCTTCCACTGAAAGAAGAGAATTTTGTATTGAATAAACGTGAATTCGCTGACGCACTCCACATGAGGTATGGCTGGGAAATGAAGCGACTGCCCATCAAATGTGCCTGCTCAGCCAACTTCACAATCGACCATGCGCTATCTTGCCATCTTGGCGGCTACGTTATCCATCGACATAACAACGTTCGCGATACTCTGGCAACCATGATGAATGAAGTCTGTCACGACGTGTCGATCGAGCCCCAGCTTATGGATTTGTCTCGTGAACAGGTCGATTTACCACGCTCATCTGTTACTGGGAATGAAGCTAGGGCGGATGTTAGTGCTAATGGATTTTGGCAGCGGTATCAAAGAGCATTTTTTGACGTGAAGGTTTGCAACCTTTTAGCTCCGAGCTATCGCATAAAATCTATTGGCACTACATTCACTTCCCTTGAAAAGCAAAAGAAGAGAGCATATAAGGAACGGATTCTTCAAGTTGAGAAAGGGACTTTCACCCCATTAGTATTTGGTGCTACAGGTGGTGTAGCCCGAGAATGCTCGATTTTTATGAGCAGGTTAGCTGATAAAATCTCGGCAAAACAAAAATGCTCGAAAAGTGAGGTTGTGAATGGCATACGACGCAAAATTTCCTTCGTTTTGATCCGATCAGTGGTTGCTTGCCTGAGAGGTGAACGATCGAGTCGTTCGTTTACCCCAGAACAAGCGGCACTGAAGGACTCCAAACTGACGGAAATTTTGACGTCCTTGCATGTTTGAGTGTTGTGGGTTAGACGATTACATAGGCTACTTTTTCGAGGGTTTCTTTTCAGTTTTTCATCATTTTGGTCTTTTCAGGTGTTTCATTGTTCTCTTTTTTTACAATTTATACAAAAGTATGTTTGTTAATATATTTGACTCATGTAGTATATCATTTTGATTAAAAAAAAATTTTATCATTGCAGTGTAAAAAAAAAAATTCTGATGGGATAGCAGTTTCTCCTTTTATTGTCTCGTGATGACTACCAACATACCACAACAAATCAACAAGAGACAGATTCTGTTTGGCATCAGTGACCTGCTGAACATTGAACTGTTCAATGACTTTATTAAACAGCTGGTCCTTGTTGTTTTTGGGTTGTGCGATAAAAGAAATCTTTTTTGATTGCTGGACTCTTGCAGACATCATCATTTTCTGAAAGATATTGGGACCTGGTGCTGATGGTTTTGTTACCAATGAATTATCTAATGCATCATTACATTCTTCACAATCACAATCAGCCAAATTTTTGACAATCAATGAAAAATAAAGGATTCCAAAATTGTTTACCATTTCCAGTATACATAAATTGTTTGTCATTGAAATGTTCAAATTTGTTTCTGACTTCCCACATTTTCCACCATCAGGTTCAAAATTACGACAATCTTCAATATTCAAAACAGCATATTTGCTTAAAGATATGTCCTTCAGAAGACCCGTGGTTGTATATGTTTCCTTGTTTTCCACAACATTTATAAAAGTCCATTTTAAAATGATGATGCCATCTTTTATTAGGCGTAAAGCTATCATGTTTTATTGCGCGCGCAGCGCGTATCTCGTTTGGTAAAATGTGTGCGCGATATACTAAATTGCCCTATATGGCTAAACTTTTTTGAAAATTCAGTGTTTCGTGTATGACTACATGACACCAAAATCTCGTGTTTCCTCAGATCGCTCCGTTTTCGCACTAAATCCTCATATTGCAGCAAAAGAACTCCTATGATTGGTTTGTTTTCCCCGTTTTCCCGTGCGTTTATTTATTTGAACCGGTTGCTATTGCCTACCTACAAAAACCTTCTCTTCTTGCCAGCACATCAGCGTGCTGTGGATTTGATTGGAATGACATTGATTTGGATCATCTGGCCAGATGATTTGGTTATTTAATACTGTTGGTCTTCATCATAGATTTTCTTCTGCTGGTTACAACAAAGAGAGTTGTCTACACTTTCTATACATGATGATTAAACTGCTGTTGCCAAACTATAGCCTAGCTAGGAAGTACCACTTTTTGTACAACAACTATCAATTAACTGTTGCTCCTTCACAATTTTTCTTTGGTTTTTGTGCTTTATAAAGAGTTGAACTGGATCATGACGATTTTTGTGTGATTGTCATAAGAAATGGTTGACAATCTTATCATTCCTTCCTGGTTTTGATGTTTTGTTTCCATTCTGTTGGTTGGTTGAAAAAAAAAAACAGAGCAGGATGGACACAATATTTGTCAACTTTCAGAACAAACTAACTGCAATTTTGCCTGTATATTTACATAAATTGTAGTGAAGAAGAAGAGTCGTTTTTGGTGGTTTGTTTCCAAGTTATCCAAGTAAGTAAGTAAGTAATAAAGATTTGAACCAGAAGCAAAACTTTTGTCGTGAACTATTAACTTTTCCTTCGATTGCGTTTAAAATGAGGAAAACTTTTGTTGTGAAAAACTTTTTGTTGTCATGAACTATTAACTTTTCCTTCGCATGCGATTAAAGTGGGGAAAACTTTTGTTGTGAACTGTTAACTTTTCCTTCGCATGCGTTTAAAATGTGGAATAATTTGTGTGAATTATGGACTTTCCTATGCATGCGTTCAAAATGTGGAATACTTTTGCTATGTATTTGGAGAGTTTCTTCAACGTGGAAAACTTTTGTCGTGAACTATTAACTTTTCCTTCGCATGCGATTAAAATGGGGATAGCTTTTGTCGTGAACTATTAACTTTTCCTTCACATGCATTTGAAATGTGGAAAACTTTTGCCGTGAATTATAAACTTTTTCTTCGCATGTGTTTAAAATTTGTAATACTTTTGTTATGAATTTGGAGATTTTCTTCAACGTGCGCTTAAAATATCGAACACTTTTGTCATGAATATGAAGATTTCTTTCAACATGCTTTTAAAACTTGGTAAACTTTTGTCATGAATTATGAACTTTCCTTCGCATGCATTTAAATGTGGTTGAATACTTTTGTCGTGAATTTTCCTTTTTTGCATTCTTTTGGAAAAATGAAATTGTGAGACCAAATTAATTTGTTGTTCTACAGGCCTGACCGACCCTATTTTTCCAAAATAGAAAAAATAATGATATTAAATTTGCAACTGGACAAGTTAAAAATTAATGTATTTGTAAATTCATCCCAAAACTTGATGAATTCAAAATATCACAATGGAAATGACACAAATCATTATGAATAAAGAGGAAAAAGTCTGGTGCTTCAAAATGTCACAAATTTTTAAAATCTTGACCTTCTGAGATTTGATTTTATTATATACTGACTTGCTGACCAGGACTGACCCATATTCTTCGGAAGGCCTTCCTGTAGAACAATAAATAAATTTTGGAAATAGACCTTTTGCTATTTACGATTTCATATTGAACAATAATTAAAAACTCTAACATTAAAACAATAACTCCATAATGTATAATTAGTTAATAAATTGGATTCTAAATATTGTCATCTCATTGTTTGATACTGAAGTATGCTTGAGTTTTTTGTTCATTCAACATGACATTGCGAATAAGAAAAGGTCTGTACTATACTTTTCTTCCTTTTGTTCAGTATTTTTAGCTACACATGATAGTATATATGCCAAAAAAAATCAATCGCTCAGAAATTTTGACATTTTCCTTGGTTTATTGTAAAATTTTCTCCATTTTGTAAAGTAAAGGTGTAAGGTAAAGCATGACGCTACAGATCAAATCTGTGTTTTGACCCGTTTGTACGAGCTTAAAGAGATCAATCTTTTTCTTCCCGCTAGAGAATTATATAATGTTATCTCCACAATATGACAAAATTAAATTCACACGGTAAAGACTACTAGAGGGCCGTTCGGGTTGTTAACAATCTAAAAAAGCCACGGGCCGTTTGTTTTGATATCAACTTCGAAAATTTTTGTTCTCTGCTCAAGTGGGAGGAAAAATAATGACAACTTGATGCGGCAGGTTTTTGAACACGCGCGCGGCTTACAGTAAACATAACATTAAATTCCATCAGCCGAACAATCCAAAGTTACTTCAGAAGCGCGAAAATCACAAATATTCGGATAAGTGCTATAGTCGCTTTGTTGCCATCTTGGCGCCGGGAGAAGACATAACTTGGACTATATGGACCCCAATATGGACCACATTATGCACCCCCTCAAAAATGGCGGGAAAGCATTTTGGTTGATTAAAGAAGCTTTATATTTGACCATCTGATCATTATTTTGTAAAAAAAAAGTCATTTTGTCAACATAAGGAAAAAAGAATAATTGATGAGAATTGTTTCTCTAAAACTGCGCTTCCCAGTGTTTGCCTCTTGACAATATTTATCTATTTATATCAAAGGCATCTCATTCGGTACAATTAAGATATTTGGTGTAAATAAAGCTTGCAGGTATCCCACTTAAGTGCCCTGTCAATATTTTTGTCGAAAAGTGTCACTTTGTCAAGAAAATGACAGGTAACGTCTTTCACGTGGAAGAAACACGTCCTTTCAAAACTTGAAGTTATGTAATGCTCTGTTCATACGAAAATAGAAGTACTATTTTCATATCTCTAAAACTTGGAGCATTTAATGTTTTCATTGCATCACAATCTATATGCATTTGCCCGCCAGCATCCTATATTGAGCATGAAAAAAACACTTGTTGTAAATTGGTGTATACCCCTCATATTTTTTGATAATGTCCTTATTTACATAACTTAAGTGTCATTTTTGTCAATATTTGGGATTGATGATTTGTCATTGAAATCTTCTAAATAGCATATTTTGTATAAATCATTTCCATTGCATATATTATTTTCATGTTAAGTGAACAAAAAAGTAAAATCAACACAGTTTGTTTTTTACGATATTTCGTTCTATTTTCAGAACTTCATCAGGTATAATACTACACAAGCGTTAACACATTTTTAAATGCTACAAAAATCAGTGATGCGTAAAAAAAGGCGAGAAATAAAAAAAAATTCTAATGAACAAAGGAAAAAATTCTATAGGGAATAAAACAAAGAAAATGTTAAAAAGATTTAATAAAAATAGGTGCGTAGCGATAATATTTACAACGTTAAAACAGTACAATAAAATTGATGAAAACAACCCCGTGGGGAATAATCGTCGAAAACAATAAAACTAAAAATTTAACAAAAAAGGTTTCGAATTAGCACAGTAAACGCAGTGGAAATTAAAACGGAAAATTAAATGCTCGTGTCCCCTTCTGGTTTATTCAGGACAAAAAGCAAAACAAAAAGAAATTACGGAACAAAACATGGGAACACCTGATACTAGTAGAGCACACAACTGTGCTGTAGGCATGCCCGTAGGTCATACCAAGCAGTCCAAAGAAGGGCGTTCTCCCAAAAACGACCGGTCATAACCAAATGACCGCAGTATAAGCTCAATACTAGCATCAGTTATCCCCAGAAAACTGAGGAGTTCAAAAAATGGCCTAATCCGGAACAACAACTTCACGATCGTTCAACCCGTGAGGAAGGAACGTATTAAGTTTATATTGCCAAAAACGTTCTCTCTTCCTGACATCTTCAAGGCTATTTCCCTGGTCAATAAGAGTGTATTCAAAATCTGCAAAACCGGAATGACCAGGTAGGTCAAAATGTTCGTGAAGTTCTTGTTGTGGCACAGTTTTGTCCTTGTGATATTTGTTACACGATTTATAATTACTGAACCTAGTTCTAAAAGGAGTCGTGCAACTACCGACATACTGAATACCGCAGGTTTTGCATCTAAGAAGGTATACAACATTGGATGAGCTACAGTTCATAGATAACCCACGAATGTTGTATATCTTTCCATTCCTAGAAGCAAACTCTGATGTATTCTTAACTGAAGGACAAACACCACAGCGTTTTCCAAGACATGGTTCACTCTGGCCTTTGTTATCATCCCCCAAGGTAGGGACTTTCGCGCGAACCAACATATCTTTAAGACTTTTCCCCTTGCGAAAGCCCACTAACGGCACGTCTTGGAAAACCTTTTGGCGTTCTTTATCAAAAGCTAAAATAGAGTGTGCCTTCCTTACAATCCTATAAAGGTTCCGGAACGCAGGATGGTAAGTTATCATAAGAGTGAGCTTATATTTCTTTGCACTCTTTTCCTGCAGTAACAGATCCTTTCTATCGAACTTATCACCTTCTTGCGCACCGATCTCTGGCAATATCCTCGCTTGAGTAGCCACTTTTCCAAATCATCGCATCTTTTGTCAAACAACTCGGGCTTCGAACAGATACGGTTTAGCCTTAATGTTTGACTATATGGTATAGACGTCTTACAATGATCCGGATGGCAAGATGTTGCATCAAGATATTGGTGCGTGTCAGTTGGTTTTACATAGAGGTCGGTCTCTAACTTATCCCCTTTACGACTGACCTTAACATCCAAGAAATTGATTTCTGAGTCGGAAAAGTCTGCCGTAAATTTGATAGAAGGATGCTCGGCATTCAGATATGTCAGAAATTCGTTTAAAGACTCTTCCCCGTGTTCCCAAAGCAAAAAGACATCGTCGATGTATCTCCACCAGACTAAAGGCTTAAGAGGGAAATTGTCCAATAAACGTTTTTCCAACATGTCCATAAATAGAATAGCATACGAAGGGGCCATTTTTGTCCCAATCGCTGTTCCTCGCTTCTGTTTGTAAATTTTACCATTGTGCTCGAAAACATTATTTTTGAGCACACAATCAGCCAAATCGAGAAGACTTTCAGTCGAAATATTTTTGTCTTCTCGTTCATCCAGAGCGAGTTTTACTGCCTGCAGTCCTTCATCATGAGGAATGTTAGGATATAGGCCAACTACGTCTACTGTGCATAATAAAACATCTTGTGGCAATGAAGAAAGAGAAGAAAGTTTCCTCAAAAAGTCATTAGTGTCTTTTATAAATGACTTAACCTTTTGAGCCAGTGGTTGAAGATGAAAATCTAAAAAAGCCGAAATGTTCTCCGTGTAAAACGAAGAATTAGAAAGAGCCGCTTGTGAATTTTAGGTAATAAATAAAAGCGACCTAACTTGGGATTGTTGACAAGAAAATAGTCCAGTGTCTCATGAGAAATGTCACCTCTATCATTGATCTTGTTTAGACAGGATTTTATTGTCTGAACAAGAGGACCGACAGCATCATCCTCGAGTCTCTCATAGACGTTTTCGTCACTAAGCTGAGACTCGGCCTCTTTAAGATAATCTTCCCTATCCCAGATCACTATCCCCGAACCTTTGTCAGCCCCTTTTATAATAATAGAATTGTCATTTCTCAAGCTAGCAATCGCTTTTCTCTCCTCCCTTGTCACATTATGATGTTTTATTTTTGTATTGATGTTGAGAATTTCCTCTTCTAATCTACTTAAATAAATTTCAATGGCAGCATCTTTGCCCTTGGGATTGAAGTTGCTTTTTTTCTTAAAAGGATTATGAATATAGGGTCCTTCATCCCGAAAATGCCAAGCTAGACGCAGCCTCCTCCCAAAACGCTCCAAATCGGTCTTAATGGCTGCTCTATCAGAAAAGGATGGGGTAGGTACAAACTTCAATCCCTTGGACAATAAAGAAATCTCAGCATCATTCAGTTCTCTCTTAGAAAGATTTAAAATATTGTCAGATATAAAAACACCTTCAAGACGTGTCCCCTTTCCCTCCCCTAATTCTAATTCTACTGCAGTTTTTTGATTCAGATTAGTTTTGTTCAAGCGTGAATCAGAAATAACAGTAGAATCCCTCCCTTGAGAATCCTCATTACTAGACGTATCCCCTTTGTCCCCAGATGACGCAATCCCTTGAGAACTCTCCGTAGAATCCCTCCCTTGAGAACCCCCTAAAACCGTCTCATCAAGAGACAATAAATTAAATAAATTTTCAAAATCAGGATAAATACCTTTAATGTGTTCATTTAAGTCCTTTTTAAAAGAAAATTCATTCAAATGTTCATCAAACCTTTTCATTCCATGACTATTTTCATGTTATATATAAATTATATGATACGAGCGCGTTACAATTTTTCTGGTCGGTAATTTGTATGACCTGTGCCCTGTGTCTAAGACACGTGTGACCTTATGTTCTAAAACATAATTTCAAAGTCATTTTTGATAATGAAATGATTTTATTTCAAGAAATACAAATAAATAGCCGGTCTATGAAATTAAACATGTGGTAACCATGATACAATTCGACCGCGTGGTGTCGTGATGCAATTTGCAATTTTTGAGGGGGTCCATTTATTGGGGTCCATATTAGGGGGTCCAAGTTATGTCTTCTCCCTCTTGGCGCCTTTGATTTTATAGGAAACTTTTGGATTGTTATAGGTATGCACGGTCAGTTGTGATTTGCTGCGCTTTTACGGAAAATGAGTAAGGTAAGGTCAGATTCCGGTCTTTCTTGGGTGCTTCCAATAGGAAAATGATATGTAAATCTTGACATGAGAAGAATTGGTTGTACCTTATATAGGGTTTTCGACTTTAATGCTCGCGGCCAGCACTCTTATTTTTTAATGCGTAAACTCAAACGAAAATAACTTTATTTATCATTTTACATCTCTTCTTATCACGTTAGTGGGTCGTCTAGACAGTAAAGTAAATATAAATGTATATTTATAAATGCTATTGACAATAACACTTCTTTATAAATCAATACCATATAATCCAATATATTTAGTAATATATCAATACTATGGCACTAAAGCGGTCAAAGACTCTTTGAAATTATAGAGACTGTAACAATGTAATAGCTCCACAATAAGGCGAGTGGGCGTGTTCGTAACAATCTAACAACCTGTGAATAACTTCGGACAGCCGCCCTTTTTAAAGTCTAACATCACGTGACTATGAGAAAAGAACAATAATAAATTCATTTTTTCAAAGGATGCCCTTTTACCAAGAAAACGCTTATGATTTTCGCGAACGACACCTAAACCCACAAAAATTAAATTTCTCGAAATAAATTCTGCAAAAATTTCCTCCAAAAGATAGTAAAGACACAAATGTAGACAAAGTGCTATAAATGTAGACAAAGTGTTTCTACAGGTGAGATTATTTTTACCCAAACATAGGCATATTATACATCCATGCATACGCAATTTGAAGCTGAGCAACTTTTTGTATTACAGAATATCTTGAAAATGAAGCCAATAAGTGGCCCTTCTAGCTCTTCTTTGCTCGCTTTCACTCTATAAGTGACATCTTTCATCTCTTGTCCATCGGACAGCAAAACAAATAGCTTTCATCCTTGGCTAAGGATTTGAACGATAGCCCGACACATTCTTGATGATACCAGAGATGACAAACTTGACATCCGATCCACTTGCTTTTCCTTTGCAATAAGTTCAGTTCTTTTCGGATGTTTTGTTTTGATTTACCCATACCGCTTACCCAAATGTTAGCCAATTTATATTTGAAGTCGTCCTAAAGCCCCGTAACACCCCTCTCTCATTGCATTCTCGATAAATTTTCCGATCCAAAGAGGGCTTAGCCATTTCAAAACTCCTTTCCAATCTCGAGTTATCATGCCCAAAAATTCAGCCAAATTTAAAAGTCCTACTCAAGCTTTAAAACCCCTACTATCTCATTCCCCATTAAATTCCCGATAGAATAAGGGGTCAACAACCTCCTAACTCCTCTTCAAACTCGAGATATCGCATGTTTTCTATTTTTATGACGTCATCAACTGAAAATGCCCAAATATATAGCCAAGTTTGAAAGTCCTTTTCAAGCCTTATCAATCCTCCCATCTTATTCCCCATAAAATTCTCGATCTAATGAGGGGTCAACGACCTCTCAACTCTTCTTCAAACTCGAGATATCGCATTTTGAAGTTTTTCCCAAACCCGTAACGTCATTGGGTCCCTTTACCCCTAATGTTATCAACGGTCAATTCGCAAATTAAGGAATTTTTGCGGTCAACAGGTACCTTATGCCCCAAGGGTCCCAAAAAACAAAAAAACGTCAATTTTTTCCACGGGAAAGTGGGTTTTTAAATTTGCGAAAGATTGACACTGCAACGACTTCTTCTTTAAAACGCTAATTTTCACGAAATTTTCAAAGTTGAACCATCCAGAGTCTAAACACAGCGGAATAGCGGCTAGACAAAAAATAAGGTGAACAAAAACTTCATTTTTTGGGCCCGCATATTATTGTAAACTTTGCTTACATGCATACAATTGCCAAAAGAGTCACTCTCCGCTCGCTCTGTGCTTAATTAATTTGTGTTTTAAAAATGAATTTTATCAAGGTAAGCACAGTGATCTTTCAATGGAACTTTTGTAAAATCGGGATTATTTTGGCTAAGTTCCCTTGTATCTCCTTAAGTAGTGCTCATAAGGAGATGAAATTTGGTATATAAAGTCTCCTTATAGCAATGTAAAAGTTGGGAAAAAAGTTTTCGATTAATCAATTGTAAAAGGGGTTACGCACGATACGAAAGTCTTGTGTTCGCAAGCGAAAGGTTTTTTACACTACATACCGTAGGATTGCTAAACTTCCTCCATTCCCAGCGAAACTTTCCGATTGCTAGTGTACAACGGAAAATAACCAAAACGCTACAAAAGTAGATTTAACAGAACACCGATTTTTGCCGGAGACGCCTAGATAAAACAGCGAAAGATCCCGGAAATGGGGCAGGTATGTTTTCCCGGGAATGAGAAAGCTAGCCATTCTATGATACAATTTTAAAAAGTAGTACCCAGCCGTTTGCGTTATGCATGATCGGGAAAAAATTCGAGATATAATTTGGGCATGATGAACAAACCTTTTTTGGTAATTTTCATGATCGTCACGAGAGCAAGGAAAATTTCTATCAATACATTTTAAACATGCACAAACTCTGGTGAACCAAAAGAAAGTTGATATTCTATTTTCAAAACAAACTGCTTTTTTGAAGTTTTTTTAACTCAAATATCTTTTATAAAATTTCGACCTAAAATAAGAACATCATAAGGATTTTTTGGTATAAAAAATAAGACTGCGAGGCGCAACATAAATTTTTGGAACTCAAGCATGTGGTAAACAATAAAATTGTAATCAAATAAAGGATATCATTTTTTCGTGAAACTCATAGGTAGGCCTAGGATTGAGATATTAAGCAATTAAAGAATCGAACAGTTGAAATCGGGTATTGAAATACGGCTTTAAACACAAGCAGTCATCCCTAGGGGAACCAAAGAGAGTTGAGCAGAGACATGGCATATCAGTGATCATATCAGTTTTTCGAATAGGAATAGACTACAAAAATAAAAGGTAAACACTGTGAAAAGACTAACATAAATGACAATTAAAACACCAACCTATAAAATGAATATACCTAATCAAATTTAATTAATTTCCTGACAATGAACGTCTAAAAGCAATACATATGTAATAAACCAAAATATAGGAACTAGCATAAAGTCAAACTAGAATATAATTTGAATATTGGACATGTGTGATAAATAAAAAGCTTTCCCCCATGTTGATGAAGAGGGCTGACAGAGCAAATCATAAAAGCAGCAGTACAGGTAAATGAAGAACTGAAAAGAAGGCTTTAAATGGGAAATCTGAGCCCAACAGGGCAGACACAAATCAAAACAAACTGAAATATCTAAACTCTGATATATATATATAGAAAATATATATATATAATTTATACATAATATCAGACACTAAATTAATTAATTGAATTTGCACCGTCAAAATAAGAGCAGGACAAGAATAATTTGTGGTTAAAAGAGATCAAAAATAAGAACAGCCAGGTAACAACAAAAAATTACTGTTTCAAATAAAAGAGACTGTAAATTAAATTAAACACATTTATACAAGGTGAGGTATTTTAATTCACATAAGCTAAGAAAACTGCATCTGCATAGTTAAACAGCATTGAAATATTTTGCAACGTTGTATTTTTTCACAATACTTTAAAAAGGTGTGTTGCTACATGTTTTTTTATAAGCATTGCACTTGTAAGCATATCTAGGCTCAGATATGGGGAAAAATTAAGCATATGCTAAAGCATTACCTTGAGCCTATGAAAAAAGTATAAGCTACTTTGTAGTATAGCTACTTTATTTTTTTGTGAAGCCATTGCAAAGGTAATCGAATGTTTAAAGTAAAAAATTCGAATGTTTCATAAGAATTCGAATGTTTATAAAAACTTCGAATGTTTACTGTATGTAATTTATGTTAGGATTAAGCAGCCTTCAAGCATTCTCTGAGCCTGTTTTTGGATTTTTATATGCCTATAAAAAGACAAATTTATTCTATGCAACATTTCAAGTTAAAGCTTTTGATTTAAAATTGCGATTCAAAATAGTGATTTAGGTGTACTTTTTTGCTTGACGTGTTGATATGTTTAGTTGAAGAAACACAGTATGCAGTAAGATAAAAATTAAACGCTAAAAAGTTGCCACTATCAAGCTATTGTGCTGCTATTTTTTGGAGTCATTGCGTGAAGTTTCTCCGCTGCCAATAGATATTTTGTTATAGATGCAATGTCATGTTCCGAAAATCCAGTGTGGGGCCTCATAAACCAAACAACAAAACATCGAATAAGGTTTACTTGAAGTAAACAAATCATTTAATTCACATTTATTGATTGTCCGTCCAGCTGTCAGTTATTGTCCCTCAAACATCAATAATAATCATATCCAGATATCATAACATACTTTTTTATCATGAAGCATATAAATGTACGTGTACCGTAATTAATATATTGTACTTGAACAAGTTGTTTTTCCATACACTTGATTAAGCTGGGTATGGCTGTTCTAGCTGATCCATTCCAGAATAATCTTGAATTTAGGAAAATCAGTTCTCAAAGTTCAAAACAGCGAATTTAGTAGCTAGCCAGCTTCAAAATTTGAAGAATCACAGTTCCTGCATATATCTATTCTGTTTTACTCTGTGTGTTTTTGGCAGCTGCAATGCAAGCAGTCACATCACAATCAATTCTGATATCAATACAATCAATAAAACCATCATGATATGGCTGGTGCTGGTGGGAGGGAGGAGTTAGCCTATTTTGAATATTCTGCTTCTTGATATTTGTCGGTTTGTTGGATGAAAAAACACCAGGATGAAAAACAGCAGTACTTTTAATGTTATTGATAATTTCAAAGCAAATTGAATCAATTCAATCTAGTTAGTCAAGGCAGCAAGAAAAACCCAGCAAATCAGTGACACTACAAATGTTTCCAGATTTTTGGTTTTGTTGACAAAAATGTTTTGTTTACTTTCTTGTTGTCGGGGGGAATCCCGATTTTGCCGATAACTGACTTTCCCGCCTATTTCCCGATTTGCTATGGTTGCACTTACCATGTTAAAATGCTAATTCGTAAGTCTAAACTTGATTTAGAACGTTCGAATCGTTCGAAAAGTTGCAAAAAAGTGAAAGATTTGAAAAATGCAACACGCATAATAATTTCGGTACCCGCCCGCCGTTGCGCATTTTCGGGTTAACTTTTCGGGCTCCTTCCTTTTCGCGCGTAAGCCCTCCAAGTTCCAAATTTAAGATTCCAAGATTAATCAAATCAAAGATCGCCGTGAAGGAAATTATATCCAATTTTGTTGGTAACCTTACCTTTTTAACAAAATTGATGAGCATTCATCGCTTCTGCGTTTGTTAAAGATAGCCAGTCGAGTTATCAGGGTTTCTGCCAAATGTCTCCAATTGTCGACTGTGCAATTTGTGAGCAGCTGTTCTGCGAGCATCGGTATTTGTGTTATGGTGAATTGCCTTCCTATAAGTAGGTCTTTTGTTGTTGGAAGAACATTTATCTTGTTGAAACTAAAATAATATTATTTCAAAAGCCTTCAAAAATTTGTTATAAATTACGAACTTTGATATGTATAAAAACGAATGAAGAACTGAAACAGACCATGTTTTCGTCAGCACAGGGAAACAAGAAGAAGCTTTAATTTTGCACCTTGGTTATCTTCGCCATCAGCATGAAGTCAAAAAGATTTAGAAGATTAAAGGGTAATTTGTTATTCAAAAATTTGTGAACAAAAAATTATATATAACATTTGACAAGGTCAAAAACTTCAGAACGATCAGAAGAAGATGAAAGTGAAAGACATACCGATTGTCAACAAGCGTCCGTAGAGCTGCAGACGACACCTTGAATGGCCATTCGCTGGTATACGAGCTGGAAAGGTTTCTTGCATTCATAATTATCGTGTCGTTACTTTCTCGCAGTCCAATTCCTAGTATTAAAGAAAAGATGGCGTCCAATGCATACCCCATTTTCAGAGGAAGCGACGCTACAGAATAAGTTGGGAGAAGTTCCCCATCATCGTTTGTTGCCTTATAGCCTGCCAGTTCCCGAGTGGTTTCAATGATCAGATAGAAATTACTTGGGATGAAAAGGTCCAAGCAAGAAGAATTCGATAAACATGTGGAATTCATTGATAGTGCAAGTCGGGCAATCAAATGCAGATTTTGCAGGACGTTTTGAGGCTTTTCGGCACCCTTTCTGTACATTATTGATTCGCTGTATCAAACAAGCAGTCCATCGTTACGCACAAAATTACCAATCTCGTCGCTTCGCAATTTTTCCAAGAGATGGTTAAATTCCATTGAGGCAGGTAAGGGGGTTTTCTTGCTTCTAAGATGATTATCCGAATGGTGGGATGCTGTTTCATCGCAGCCATCAAATCGGATTTTATGAGGGCATGATCGCAAGTGGCGCCATAGCTCCGACGATACAAAAAAAAACAAAAATTCATGGTACAAACTGCAAACTTGTCGCATCTTTTCAAAACTTTATCATTTTTGGATTCTCCATCTTTCAAAAGATTTGATAGAAGTTTGTCAATATTGTCTTCAAGTGTTTTACATTCACAACCTATCATTTTGAGTGCGCCATTTCCATCATAATACTTCTTTTTGCTGTAAAGAAAGTTCGATAGAATTAGGAAATAATAATGATCTAAGGTTTTCTTGTTATCTTTATTGTTGTTTCTTTAGTTTTTATTCCATTCAAAAACAGTGTTTTATGAATTCATTTTTTAGAGTTTATTTAGAGTTTATATTTTACACTGATAAAACTCATTTTCGTTTGTTAACATTTTAAAATGTCGAAAACATCACATTTTCAGACGATTTTTTATTTAGGTTATTTCGCATAGGATTTGCACATACGTATCCGTATCACTTACGTATTCGCCACTTGATAAGCGCCGGCGGGAATGGGGAGACTGCCGGCCCTGTTATATTTTACATTTTAAGCATAATTTCATTTAAGTAAAAAGACTTTTAGCTGTACAAAGAAAAACTTCTGTTTCAGAAAATATACTCAGGAAAAGAGCTTTAAAGATGTTTCGAATTAATATTTACCTGTTGAAATACCCTTCGTATTGATAAGCCAAATAGTCGTAACCAATGCTCCGAAAACTGCTAGGTATCATTGACTATTGTCCTCAGAAAGTGATAACCACGAATAGATATTTCCACAGATATCTATGATGAGCAAGGATACAATGCAGTCCACATGGACACATAGCTTGGAAGATAAAGTTGCGAAGTAGTGGCGGGGCCTAAAAGAGAAACCATCAGAGGAGCTATAGTTTAATTGATACACCCCTGTGGCACAGAGCCTGTGGGAACCCCTACCTACTGGAAAATTTGGCTAAAACATCCTCCCGGTGATCCCGGTGATAAAAATGCTCTTCTTTCCGTTGAAAAACACTATTAATTTTGGGAAGAACTGTAAACTGTAAACATAAGAGTCTGAATTCCCCATCCATGAAACACTAGATATTTTCTATCCCTATTGACATCTTAGCTTCTTCATTTCAGCCCAACTGGTCGAAAAATTTTCACCGGTCACTGAGACAGGGGTGTACTGATAATAAACATTTCTCAAATAACTTCACTCTAATTCGAAATATAGACCAATATAATTATAAATACAAAGGACTCTCTGTATCTCGAACTCAATCTTAAATTTATCATCCTTTACAAAATTAAAGTCTTGTAAAATTTATTTTTCCTTTCCTCTCAAATGTTCGCCAATTTTGGACCTGAAAAAAAACTTGCCTGATAAATTTCCTGCAAAGATTACCTTCACTTCAGAATATTTACGGTTTAGGTTACCTGCTTGGACCAAACACTGAAACAAAAGAAACCATGAAAATACTTTGAAAAATGAAACAGGAAAAAATTCCTATGCAAATATCCTATATCCATTAAAATATAATAAA